>NC_140577.1:8648199-8878199 GCF_057381845.1 Rhamphochromis longiceps
ACCACAAATTGGTGTTATATTTTTTGATGTTAGTTTTGTTTCTTTATTTTCCCATAATGACAGCATTTTCCAATCTACATTCTCCTGATAGAAAAATGTGTTTTAAACCTATTTAAAGAGACCCTCTTATTCATAAATAATAATACTGTGAAGATAAAGTTTATATATACTGCTAAGCACTGATACCTTAAGCACTTTTTCTGTAGCTAAGTGGAGGAAATCCTGTTGTCTCAAACACACACAGAGACACGCAGAAGGACACAAACACATGAAGCGTGATTTAAAGGGGAAGGTACCATAAAGGGTTCGGTGATCTATCAATAAGTATTGCTGCTACTATACAAATGAACAGCACAGCGAGTGGATTAATAAATCCTGCCACCATACTGCAGCATGGGGGCTGGCAGGACGCGACCCGTCACCTGAGCCATCTCATCTCGCACACGGAACTGAAACTCCTGGACAAACATAGTTTGCACTCCGCACCTAAGAAGGGGACAAAAGTCTATTTATTCAAAGATACCAAAAAACTAAATCTCCCATGCTGCATTACTTTTGGCCTACAGGACACTCACCAGCCTGCTAATCTCCTCTTGTCTGTCGGGTGCAGAGTGGGCTGTGGCTTTGATCATGGTTGATGTTTGGTATTTGGATAACTTTTAATACTGCATCATTCACTAAATTGCAGAATATGATCAACTGGAACTAAAAAAAACATTTTGCTATATGAATCACAATACACAGGACTTGGAATATGAAATAGAAGAGAAGAAGCTGGTGCGGTGATCTATCAATAAGTATTGCTGCTACTATACAAATGAACAGCACAGCGAGTGGATTAATAAATTATCAGTCATCCACTTTAACTGTGGAAGTCTATGTGCAAATTTTAATCACACAAAGGAATATCTAAACCAGTTTTCATATCCATTCAATGTCATTGCCATATCTGAAACTTGGATTAATATGGATACTATTAGATAATGGACATATAATATGGACTTTGAACAGCAAGGTTATGATTCAGGTACATATTTTGGCAAAACAAAGATGGAGGTGGAATATCTAAACCAGACAAATATTTGAAATTTAAATGGCCTGTATTTGTATAGCGCTTTTCTAGTCCCTAAGGCCCCCAAAGCGCTTTACACAACCTGTCATCCACCCATTCACACACTGGTGATGGCAAGCTACAATGTAGCCACAGCCACCCTGGGGCGCACTGACAGAGGCGAGGCTGCCGGACACTGGCGCCACCGGGCCCTCTGACCACCACCAGTAGGTAACGGGTGAAGTGTCATGCCCAAGGACACAACGACCGAGACTGTACAAGCCGGGGCTCGAACCGGCAACCTTCCGATTACAAGGCGAACTCCCAACTCTTGCACCACGATCGCCCCGTAGGTAGTGAATCAGAATCAGAATCAGAATACTTTATTGATCCCTGGGGGAAATTATTTTTTGTTACAGTGCTCCATTAAAATTTTTTTTAAACCAACATTAAGACAAGACAGACAATACACTAACTAAGAATAGTACAATATATACATATACATACATACATACATACATACATAAGTCACTTATGATAATGGTGATTAATATTGTCTTGGAATTTACAACAGTTGAAATCTATAAAGACAAAAGTAGAAAAAATTTTTTAGTTGTACATACAGAGCTTCAGGTATTGGTATTGAGGCCTTTAAAGACTGGATGGAGGAAACATTTACAGAAATAGGTCACAAACAAAATTTCATTTGTGGAGATTTTACTATTGATTTGCTTAACCCAAATAAACATTAAATAACATTAACACAATGACTGTATGAACCTATTCCCTAAAATTACCAGACCTAACAGAGACGCATTACATTGTGTCACTCTCATAGACATTTTTTTCAAATTACATTGAACATAAGACAGTAAGTAGACTTCTGAGTAATGATATCAGAGACCATCTTCCAGTTTTTATACTCTATGACAGGAATACAAGATTAATAATTTGGACAGGGAAAAAAACAGACGAGTAAGAACAGAGGAATCAAATGCCTTTTAAAACAATTTAATGAAACAGAACTGGTGCCAAATATATCAGAAACATGACAAAGGTGTGTATGGCGAATTCCTTAGAATATTTATGTCCAAAGGGTTAAAATTACACAGTTTGCTGATGAAGAACATTTTCTCTACAAACACAGCTCTGGTCATGATCTGCAACATTTATTGGATGAGATAACTAAAGCACAAAATAAACAGTGTTGATATTGAACGAGTCCATAGAAATTCTTAAAAGTTCTTACGGTAGTAATAGATGATAGATGAGAGACTTAACTGGAGAGCACACATAAGATATATTAACTCCAAAGTATCAAGAAACATTTCAGCTGTGGCTGTGGCAAAATGGTAGGCTTCAAAGATTTACTTTCAGCCACATATAACCAAATGCTACTTTCAGGAAAATCTAACTGTTGTAACTCTGAACAGCGCCTTAACAACAATTCAGATCAATATAAGAATGGTGACGCCTTATGTAGACTCCCAAGACGTTCTCAGTTGGTTTAGAGGCTTTGATTAAGACAAAAGGAATATTTTAATTTGATTTACTCCATCAGGAAATACCATCTGAAGGCAGTAACGTCACATCTGTGAAACTTTTTTCTAAAGTATGTACGTCAGGTTTGTAAGTAAGACGTATTCTATTTGCATTTTAGCTGTCGTAATTTTCTGTGGCTTGACCTGTTTGCTCAGGTATTGTAACAGTCAAAGCAAGTCAAAGACACAGTGACACACCTCATGCAAGTTGCTTACTCCGTACTGTAGATGTCCCCAGAAACCATTCATATAATTTTACATCTGCCTCAATCATAAACCTGGGAAATACAGACTGAATGCACAGGTAGATAGAGGAAATTCTATTATGAAGGCAAATACAAGTAAGAATAGGAAAGAAGTGAGCCCTTTATGATAAACAATTTGTTTAAGGATAGTGAGAGTGACTTTTCACATTTTGCAATAATGAAGAGAGGAAGAAAGTTTTTGTGAAAAGGCCTGAGCAATTATTCAGATAAGTACTGGATTATGAGTCTGCAGTGAATGGTTATGCATTAGTTAAATTCTAACAAACACTAGGCTCTAAGACTTGTACATGTTCAATTAAAACAACAGGGACAGCAGTATTATAAGCAGAAATTAGAAAAATAACATAACTACTGGGCATATTTACAAGGCCACAGACAGATTTCTTCATACTTGAACCTTCCCAGAAAAAGAGAATTAAAGAGCTCTGGAATGATAGAAACAGAATTTATAATAGTGAAATGATTATTCGATCCCTGTTGAATTTGTAAGTTTGCTCACTTTTAAAGAAAAGAATCGAATTTTTATGGTAGTTTCATAAAAATGAGACTCATTTTATAGGAAGGAGACAGAATGTCAACCAAAAATTCAGAAAACAAACACATTACATAAAAGTTCTAAGTTGATTTGCACCTCATTGAGTGAAATAAAATTTGATCCCATAAAATCCAGCCAGAATTCCAGCTCCCACAGATTGGCTGTGTACCCATGTGGCACGCAGAGTACAATCAGCTACAGATATTCCTGCACTCAACTCGTTATGTTCCTGAAACACACCTCTCTTCGATTCCAGCCTCTCCACCAATATGGGCAAGACCAAAGAACTGTACAAGGCTGGAATGGGTTACAAGACCATCAACAAGAAGCTTGGTGAGATGGTGGCAACTCTTGGTTGCAGTTGGGACCACAGTCACCTAGAACACTACTGGTAACACACTACATCATTGATTGAAATCTTGCAGCAGCGGCAAGGTCCTCCTGCTCAAGAGGACACGAGTCCAGGCCCATCTTAAGTTTGCCAGTGAACTTCAGAGATGATTCAGAGAAGGTTTGGAAGAAAGAGCGGTGGTAAGATGAAACCAAAATCAAACTCTTTGGCATCAGCTCGACCTGCAGCGTTGGGATGAAGAGAAATGCAGACTACGAGCTGCAGAATATCATCCCCACAGTTAAGTATAGGGGAAATATTATGATTTGGGGCGATCCTGGCTCAAGAGTTGGGAGTTCGCCTTGCAATTGGAAGGTTGCCGGTTCGAGCCCCAGGGCTGTTTTTCTGCTAAGTATAAAGGATGACATCACCGGACTGAGGGGCCAATGGACGAGGCCAAAACGTACCACCAAGAAAACAGAGGAGTGGCTAAAGAAGAAGCACATTAAGACATTAAGATTCAAGTTCAGTTTTACTTCCTCATTTATTTATTTCATTTTGGCAGTCCTGGCCCTAGGGTTCAGGACTGCCAAAATGAATTAATTAAATACACCATTAAATAATTAATGAAATGTATCAATAATTAATATGGCAATAAATAATTAATTAAATATGCCATAAATATGTATTTAATTACGTTCCATTTTATTTAATTAATGACACATTTAATTAATTATTTAATTGGTGTATTTAATTAATTCATTTTGGCAGTCCTGGCATCCCATATGTTATAGCTATTGTGGAAAAGAGGTAACACGATTTATTTATACTGAAATATGAAGATCAGAGAAAGCAGCTGGCCCAACGCCTAGGGGAAAATGAAAGTCAACCTGGCTATTACTGATACACTTCAAAAGAACTCAGAAAGTGAAAGTTGCTTGGTGGGATTCATCAGGTACATTCAGCTGCTTCCTGTAACCTGTGCCTTTACCTGCACCTCCCTGGAATTGTTACAGGCGATTTAAATTTTCTGTGTCGACGCTGTCGTTTCCTGTCTGTGCATTTCCGGCTACCTTATCTGCAAAGATTCACTGCAGAAATTAATCAACTGTTATTCTCCACGAGATCGCATGTTTGATTTTTCCCACTGAGCACCGGTTGGTGGCGGTATTGCACCAGTTCGCCGTGTGCTAGGCGCCAGTGAATTCATCATGAAGAAGAAGCCAATAAGGAAATGTTACACTGAACTCTTCCCAGGATTTTCCTAGAAGAAGTTAATGGAGCAGACAGCAAGTAATAGGTAGATTTTTTAAAATAACCTCTTGTTTTAACACAAGTGCAAATAAATCTCTGGTCATAATGTTCTTGTTCTCCTTAATCAGCATGGACAAGGTGGTAAACTGTTTCAAGAAAAGACCAGATGCTGTGGCCAGACTGATCTGCTTCCCCTGGGCAGGTGGAGGGTCCATACACTACGCTCGCTGGGGAAATGTCCTCAGCAGCTCTGTTGAAGGTGAGGTGCCCAGAAAGCATTTCACGTGTACGTGCTTGCACGTTGTAACGAAAGCTCCAGGAAGCAAGTGGAAAAGAAATGTGGTGGTCTGGTATAACTAGTCTTCTCGTCTGTGTTTATGACTAAAGGACAGCTGGACTAAAGATTTTTGGAGCACAGAATAAATTCTTGGCTCTTGACTAAATTTTGTTATCTGCAAAAGAGTTGAGGGGGAAAAAACACCTTAGAAAAAAAGTTTTGCCATAATTATATATCAAGATTACCTTTTAACTTTTAAATGTATAGTTTTTAAAATCCTTCTCCTCACATACAAAATAATCAATAATCAGGCCCCATCGTATCTTAAAGACTTCATAGTACCTTAATATCTCAGCAGAGGACTTTGCTGTTTAAGATCAGCCTTAAAACTTTCTTTTTAATTAAAGTTTATAAGCCAGAGCTGGATCAGGTGACCCTGAACTGTCCCCCAATCATGCTGCAATACATTTAGTCTGCTGGAGGGCTTCCCATGATTAGTGTGTCTTCTCAGTCTTTGCATGTTTACACACCTATTTGCATTTGATCATTAGTTTTTCCTGAACTCTGTCTCTCTCCTGTAGTTTGCTTTTATTCTTGCTGCCTCTGCGTTCGTGTCTTTGTCTCGTGTCTACAGGTGGTGGAATTAGCGCTGTTCCCTCACACCAAGAAGGTCCTGGGTTCGAATTCGCAACTCTGGCCGGGACCTTTCTGTTAGCATGCGCTCTAGCACATTGCGGCTTCTATCCAGATACTCCAGCATATTCCCACAGTTAAATCACTTGCAGTTATTCGGGTTCGGTTAATTGGTGATTCTAAATTGCACATAGATGTGAATGTGTGTGTGTGTGTGTTCGTCCTGTGAAAGAGTGGCGACCAACTCTGGCGTGTACTGCGCCTCATGCCCTATGACAGCTGGGATAAGCTCCAGTGGTAGTGTAGTAGAGGAGTAGTAGTTCTCCTCTGAGTCCCGAATGACTGAACTCCTGACCCTGTCTATAAGGGACAAGCCAGCCACCCTTCAGAGAAAGCTGTTTTCCACGGCTTGTATCTGCAACCTCGTGCCAGTTATGAACAGAATTGCCAGCACTCTAGTCCGTCACTTAAAAACCTGGCATTTAAAAACAATCAATCATCAGAATTAGTTTTCTACACATGCCTCAGAGGACTTTTATGCTTTGAATTATTTATGGTTACTCACTCATTTACTCTGAATCAAAGGAAGACAAATACTCAGAAGAAACATCACCTCATGTCTTTACACTGTTTTTCTTTCTTTCTTTCTTCCTTTTTTTTTTTTTTTGTAGTGTTGGCTGTCAAACTTCCCGGCAGAGAGAGTCGAGCTAAAGAGCCATTCTTCGAAAACATGCAGCAGATCGTGGATGAAGTGATTAGTGTGTTGTTGCCGCTGCTAAAGGAGAAGCCATTCGCTCTGTTTGGCCACAGGTATGGCGAGAAAAAATGATCCCTGAATAAAAACAAGGCTGTCGTCATAAACAGAACACTGCATGGTTTTAATCCCTGCAACATAAAGAAAAAATTCTAATCTGTTTCAGTTTCGGTGCCTTCACAAGCTTCGCTGTTGCAGACGCGCTGAAGAAAATTCACAACGTGGAGCCAGTTCACATCTTTCTGTCTGGTGCTTCTGCACCTTTATGTAAGTAAAACTACTGGATGACCTGGAAAACTTCTTATTACTTAAGTCTTTTTTTTGCTTGGAATACGCTTTTTAAGTATTTTTTTTCTTTCATTGCTTGTGATATTTATTAGTTCCACGAAGCAAAAAAAGACAAACATAACCCTGTTTTTTGGGGCTGTGGACTTCAAATCTAGTAATAAGTGATGCAGTGACACACGTGAAAATCCTCTCTGTGCTGTTATGTCACCACTTCATGCTTTAATCTACATTTCTGTGCTTCTGCCACATAATTTTTACCCAAAACCCGGATCACCAAAGAGATTAAAATTCTTTCATTGAAATTATATTCACTATAAGCTAATCACGTATTTTAAAATCGATTTAAATTAATTAGACTTAATCTGTACACACATAACTGCCATGAAAACCCTGATCTATGAATCCTGATGTTCATATTCAACAAACATCAGTGATAACATTTGGAAAAGCTAAACGTTTGTAATTTGGCCTCTTTAACGTAAGAAAAGAGTTGGGTGTTGTTGATATGACACGACACTGTACTGTGTTGTTCTTTGTCTTTAAGTCAGAGACTCGCATTAAAACCCCAAAGAGAAGCGACTTGTCTGATGAAGATTTTCTTAAGTGGTTAATTTCGATTGGAGGAACTCCTCCTGAGCTGCTGGCGAACCCTGAAGTCCTCAAGCTCTTCCTTCCCGCCCTGAAGGCTGACCTGCACGTAGTGGAGAACTACAGGTGGGCGGACAGCTGTCTGTTACTTAATCTGCTCTTAACATTTCTAAAACCAAGCGTAGATGTTGTCAGTGATGGGAGTTGCTGACCTCTCTGCAGATGTAACAAGGCGAGCAGCCCGCTTTTCTCCTGCCCGGTCACGTGTTTTGACGGGAAGGATGACATTCCTCATGATTTACAAGGTCAGTGCTCTAACAGGCCAAGAAGGGGCTGTACGTTACTCTTATGGTTATTACATTGACTTAAATGCCAATTGCTACTTTGTGCTTCTCCCTTCTTTGTTTTGCCCTCAGCAGAGCAGTGTTTACGTAACCCTAACAATCCGTCTCCTTCTACTGAACTCTGACTTCAGTATCTTGCAGTTTGTTCATCGGAGTGTGAAAGTTAGATCGAAAGCACCCAGCCATAGAAACAGCCTCTTGTATGTATGAGTGGGTGAATGAGCCTTGTAGCACAAAGCGCTCAAGCAGAGTAGTAAATAAATTTAAAAGCATACATTAATAATTACATAATTAGACACAAGTTAAGAATCAAATTAAAATGTACACACCGAAAGCCCCGTTTCACAGTGAGTGGATGGCGTTTGTCAGGATGTTTCTTATGTTGTGAAAACCACCTTTAAAAAAATGTCAGGTGGAGTTAGCTTTGGTTAGTAAATGATGATCTACCTGGTTTATGGCTTCACCTGGTCCAGGGATGTCTGCGGCCTTCGGGCTGAGTAAATCTTTTGCTGGGCAGTGTTAACTAATGCTAACTGTTTCTTATTAGAGAGCACGGGATCTGAACCAGAGGCAGCAAGAATGTGTGACTGAGTACGTGAAAGATTTACAGGTGATCAAGTGAAATTAATGTGTGTGTGTGTGTGTTTTATTAACAGCTTGGAAAGACATCACATCAGGAGATTTCACCATAAAGATGTTCCACGGATCTCATTTCTACCTGAAGGACTCTGGAAACGAAAAAATAATTTTGGATTACGTCACAAAACATTTGGAAACCTCAGAAATGGATTATTTATAAACAAAACGACTTTTGTAATTTTTCTACTAATTTATGGTGATATTTAATTGTGTCACCAGTGTAGCTTGTTATGTTTTGACCACCCCAGTCCCACGAGTACAGTGAATTCAGTAACTAAGCTAAAAGTATTGAGACCTAAAATAAATATCCTATTCCTGTTAATGACTTATTTTAATTATCTAGAGTTTGTGATTTAGAAAGAGTTGATTAAATATCTCTGGATGCATCTTTTTCTGCTTTAATTTGGATTTTTTTTTTTTGACTGACTCCACAGAAACAAAACAAATACAATTTCTCTTTTTAAATCCATATTTAAATGATTAGTGTAGTACAATATATTCAAGATGCACTAGATTCACAAATAAATATATTGCCTCGTCATATATGTGACATTTCTACAACTGTTTTATTATTCAAGTTTATTATTTAACCTCAGTTGCAATTCTGAGGAAAAACACAAGCATGTCCATATATTATTGATTGAGAATCAATTTTCAGTCATTATTATTTTAAATCCTATTTTTTATTATTGAGACCTAAACAAAAATATATATTTGGGATTTTTTTTTTTTTTTTTTTTTTTTTGCTTCTGTTTGTTGCATCACATTTAAGGGAAAACAACCTTAAGTAATGATTTGCAATTGCATGTTAATATTGAGCCACAGGACAATATTTAACGGTGTTCTATGTGCCCTGTGAATAACATGCTTTGCTCTAAGTGCAGTTTTCTTTTGCCCAGGGAAGCGTGAACCTAAAACAAAAACAGGAGCAATCTAAAGAACATGCAGGTCATGAAACTGTCAGTGTTTTGTGTAGAAACACAGGAGTTAAGGTTATCACATAAATGGAAAAGAATATATTTCCTAGTCAATATTCTTAGAGTACACAGTTAAACGTTCTGAGTTTAGTTTTGTTTCTTTGGCAGCCAGATTCAAGTGAGGCAGAGTTGAGTGTTTGGGTTGGGGATCCAGCTACACGTAGCCATCGTCTCTGGGAGGACGAGGAGGAGGAGGGGGCGGCTGCAATTGATCGCTGTCCATCTGCTGTGTGTCAGGAATGTTCTCCAGTGTGAAGGAGTCAGTGGAGCGAGTGCTGATACGAAGAGGGGCCAGGCGGCGCAGGTTGCTTGGGGTCCTTGGCAAATCCACCTGGGCTCGATGTGACAGAGCCACCATGCTGCTGTCGAGCTCACTCTCCCCAAGCCAAGGCGGAATCTGCAACAAATCCATGGGGTCCAGGTCCGGCATGAAGGCTGGGTTCTCAATCCCAGCTGGATGAACAAAAGAAACTGAATTAGGACCTCAGGTTTCTATATTATGGCTTCTGTTGTTCTCAACGATTTGCAAACAATAATTTATAATAGAACGTATCAGGTTTAAAATGACAAAAAGAAAAAAATAAGGCAATTTCAATGGTCGTAGGAACATGTCTGAAGTTTGGAGAGAGTAATGTTTCCAACAGTCTAGCTTCCACTTTTCTTCCATAGGCATTAATATACCCCCATACCATTAGAGATGCAATCTTTTGAAGTGAGTGCTAATAACAGTGCAGTGTCCATGTGTCCCATCCAGTTCATTTCAAGTGAGCTGCGTTTCTGCATGTCGTGGTTAACTTTGTTCACAGACAACATGTGGAGGTGTTTCTGAGCCCGTGCTGTGATTTCCTAAACGGTGTCATGACAGTTTTTAATGCAGTTTTTAATCCAAACATCACAGGAATCTGTTGAGGATCTTTGGCCATGTTTTTTTGCACAGAGATTTCTCCAGATTTTCTGAGTCTTGTGATGAAATAATCAAAGTCTTTGCCGTTTTATTTTGAGGAACATTTTTCTAAAATTGTTCCTTGATCTGTATACAACATTTTGCAGATTGATGAACTTCTACCCATGTTTCGTTCTGATAAACTCTGCCTCTCAAAGATAATCTTTTTAGACATAGTCATGTTACTGTTCTGTTACCAGTTAAACTAGAAAAATGTTCTTCCAGCTAATTCTTTTTAGTACCACCTAATTTCCAACCGTCTTAACTTTTTACGATTACTGCTAACATCAAATTCAACATAAGATAATCTTTTTCACAAAACAGTAAAATGTGTACTTTTACGAGCTATATGGATTTATGAGATTTGACACTGTGTGCTTGATGCTTCTCATCTGTGTACATAAATTAAATTCAACACAGCTTCAGTTCTCTGGAAATTTTTTACAGATGTTTGTGGAGTCGGAGCAGAATTAGGCAATTCTACGATAATGAGCTGTCTTCACACATGCACTGCAGCCATAAACTGTTCCCAACAGGTTAGAAGGAAAACGTTCAAAAGAAATGAATCGAACATTAGCCAGGCTTTAACCTGCCAGTCCACTAGTACAAAGTCCATATGATGTATGACAGTCGGGTACTTTTACCCTGCAGCTCACCCTTACATAAACCACATACGGTATTTCCAGTAGTGCGAGCCTGAGGATGACTATTTCCTGCTGTGTGCTGCACAGAAAGGTGCAGCACACAAACAGAAAGACTGAAAACTGAGAATTTTATTTTAAAGATTAAATTTTTAAAATGGTACTTAAGTAAATTTTGCACTGAAGGGGGTTTGTTTCATATTGTATCTATTTTGACCTTAATTGCATTTAAAGTATGGTTCTGTAATATTTGTGTTTATAGTTACTATAGTGACCACTTATAGTGACCAGCTACTCTCTTGGTCACTCTTGAAAAATATATGTTTGCTCTTAGATACAGGATTTACAGACTTGTTTTACCTCCTGCTCTGTACGTGGCTCTCATGTATGATTGGTCATAGCCAGAAGCGCTGTCTCCCTCTGAGCCTAAAAATGAACGTGACAAGATTTTCATTGGCTCTCTAAGTGCTTACCTATTTTAAATCTGAAGAAAAAAAACACCCAACAATCATACAAACCCTCATCACCAGAATAGCTGGTTTTAGCCTTGTCCATTGACTTTCCATTAGGCATCTGTAACAGGAAGACGAGTCATTAGATTATTAGCTGTGGTTCAAAAAGTGAAATTCTAAGTCATATTCATTTGTTCTCATGTTGTTCTTCAATTTTCGAATAAAAGATTAGTAAAGCCCAACAATTTTATGAGTAGGCCAATATTATAGGAATATATTAGCTATTTGATGGCTGATTGGTATCGGCATTTATAGCAGCTGACAAATGAAAGTGAATAAAGTAACAAGAAACGTGATAGTTTGTCCACCAGAGGGAACTCTGTAACTTCACTGTTAGCGATACACTTGCTTGGACCCTCACAAACACAACAACCAGCTGGTCCAAGCAGAGTTATGTAGAGCGTAAACAACCAATTAAATAAATGCACATAAAAACTGTTTGAGAGATTTGTTCATGTTTCATGTGTCTGAAAGAAAAAATTATGTGATGCCCAAATTTGAGTCGAAACACTGGATCTTTCTGAGAAATGAGATATTAATGAAGCATAAAATTCAACCACTTAAACAAATTTATCTTCAGGAATGCCAATAACTGTAATTTGGCATCTTCGCCAAAAACCATAATGCTCTTTATTATTTTTTCTTCTTTTTGTAAAACATTTGAGAATTCGTGGATAATAAGAATAATTATGTTTCAGAATTAAAAATATGACTTTCAACCAAATGTGTAAGCATACTGGTGGATTATCAACTACAGAAAAATAAAAATGATTTCTGTAATTGCTAATACTGTTAATTTAGGGCAGCTGTGCTATAAATCTTGCACCGGTTGGTGGTCTATTAAATTTGTTAACCACCATCAAATATTGGTATCAGTATCCAACTTAAAAATCAGTTCTATTGATTTTTTGGGAAAATGGCAAATGGCCTTTATTTGTATAGAACTTTACTAGTCCCTAAGGACCCCAAAGCACTTTACACAACCAGTCATCCACCCATTCACACACACATTCACACACTGGTGATGGAAAGCTACATTGTAGCCACAGACATGATAAAAAAAAATCTAAATACTGAAAATGTTGATTATGTCTAAAGATGAGATAAAGATAGTATAAAACATTTTTAAAAAGTTTTGAAAAGTGGTATTTTACTTCAGGAAGAAAATAAATATAGAAATGAAGTTATGACCTTCTGCTGCTGTTCTTTTTGTGTGTGCTTGACAATCGTCTTTGGTGGTTTGACGCCCATTTTTGCAGACGTGAACGACTTCAGTCGATTCCTCATGGTTCTCTGGAAGATCTCCTGGACTTCTTTTTCATCTCTGTTGATATCGAAATGGCTGCGACTGAATCTGTGCCGATGCTGTAAACAAGAGGACGAGAAGACAGCTTAATACTCCTTCACAAAATCAAAAACAGCAGGTCATGAAGTCAAGCTTAGGCTTAGGTTCAGGTCTGTGTTAATAGACTAGAAGATCTGTTGAGCTCATGCTCACAGTTCCTGCACATCTGCAAGCCACTTTGGAATGCATCTACCACAGTGCTTCCTTTATATACTACACTATATGGCCAAAAGTATTTGGTTGTCTGCCTTCACACATGTGAACTTGAGTGACATCCTATTCTTAATCCTTTGGGTTTAATATGATCTCAGCTCACCCTTTGCAGCTATAACAGCTTCAACTCTTCTGGGAAGGCTTTCTGTGGGTTTAGGTGTGTTTATGGGAATTTATTAGTGAACTCAGACACTGATGTTGGACAGGATGTCCTGACTTGCAGTCTCCGGTCTAATTCGTCCCAAAGATGTTCTGGTATTTTGAGATCAGGACTCTGTGCAGGCCAGTTCTTCGACACTGAACTTGCTCATCTATGTCTTTATAAACTTTACTTCATGCACTGGTGCACGGTCATGTTGGAAGGGGCCATCCTCAAACTGTTCCCACAAAGTTAAGAGCTTAAAATTGGTCAAAATGTCTTGGTATGCTGAAGCATAGTTCTCACTGATGCCTGGAAATATTCTTCTTTTGATAACAAGTTAAATTGTACTAATTATATAGAAGCGCGGCACTAAGGTGTAATGACTCAATGTGCTCATTACCTGTTTTCTGCTCTTGTAGAGATGCTGATCCAGAAGGTGGTGAGCGTTAATTGCCTCAGCTTCCCTCACAGCCTTCATGATCTGCTCATGCATTTCCAGGCTCACTGATGGAATGGGATCTCTACTAAGAAGCAAACCAAATCATGTCAGCGGTATAAAGTAATATAACAATATTAAAGTAGTACATTAACTCTGGTTTCCATTTTACAGCACAGTGGCAAATTGAAGCTTCAGACATAGAAGATGTTTGTTAATCTAATCTAACTAATAGTTGCAGTGCATTTGATTTCACAACATGATCCTATACTGACTTTTAAGTCTGCTTTTTGCTCTTCTCCTATTGTCATAAAAATCTAGATTGCTCACCTTGTAGTGGACATTGCACCATGATCATTTGACATATTTGCATTGTTGATATCGAAGGATTCACTTTCAGACTTTTTCTTGAAGTCAATAATGGAATTTTCATTACGGACAAACTCCAGAGAGCCCCTCCGCTCACCCTGGAACAGAAGAAGACCATGCTTTCTTTCCATGTGGCAGTTTTATCAGTTTTCTTTAATGAGTACTTTAGCAAAATGATGCTCACTTCAGTCACATATTCCATAGCATCCTTGAGGTTCAGCTGATGGAAGACATCAAAGACTTGGTCTTGTTTCTTCCTTGCAGACGGCTTCATCAAAATCCATGACATCCAGTTTTCCTCAAAATACTTCCACCTTTGCAAAAAGGAAACGAAATTCTTATTTTAAAGTTTATTTTAAAATGAGAAGATATTTTCAAATTACGTGTCAAGTCTTGTACATACTTGCTCCTCATGTAGTTGTGTCCTATTTGTCCTGATATGTCTTCTATGGCAACCAGAGTGTGATTAAACATCTAAAGAAAGGAGAAGGACTCAGCAATAACTGGATAGAAAATGGTTGTGTAGGTGAAACGAGAGGTTTTTCGTTTTAGATTTACCTTGTTTGTCAATTTCTCTAGGAGCGAAACCTCAGTCACTGCAGCTCTCTTTACTTTAAGCCACATGACCAGAGGTTTCATTGTTATTCCCTGCAACAATGTCAAGCAGGAATGCAATAGTGTTAGGGGGGGTGGTAAGTTCATGAGCTTTAACAGAGACCGGGTAGAGGACAGGGTTCTCTGTATCTTAGCTGTTCCTAGGACTACTTTGTTTTGGAGAGAGACCTCTGATGTTGTGCCTGGAATTTGTTTGGGAGTGACAGCTCCTAATGCTTTTATTGGTGATTTTTATTGGTACTTCTTTACTTTCATGTCAGAAGGGGCCCAGAGGCCAGTACAAGGAAGTGGACCCAAGGGCAGACACAAAAACAAACAGCAATAAGGTTTTACAGGCTTTACTGTAAACACAGAAATGAGAAATGACATGATGTGGGTTCATGTGAGAGCACTATAGTTAGACCTGTAAGTAATACCTGTAATACAAGGGCATGAAAGCAATATTGATTCTGTGGGCTTACTTGCAGGCCATTCCAAGGAATAGATTTCAGAGAGGTGCAGAGAATCTTGCCATGGAGGCCAACGTCCAGGTAACCAAGCTGCATGTGAGCTGCAAGCTCCTCTTTTCATTGCTCATTGAGCCTCCAGAAGCTGGACTTTGGTTCAGCTGTCTTATTATCACTATACTTACCTACATTAGCATTAGGAGCCGAGACCCTAAACTTTGAAGAGTGACTCCAGCAGATTCCAGACACAACATCAAATGTCCAAAGGAGTGCAGTCCCAGGAACAGCTAAGCTACTGCCAGAAGCCTTTTTTTTTCTTCGAAAAAGATAGTTAACTAATTAAGAAAAAGTGACAAATTCACCTGCAAGATGACAGTGAAGTACACCACAATGAGTGTAGTGCAGACCATCAGGTTTTTCTCTTTTATCTTATTCTCATCCAGCATCACAGCCAGGCCATATGCAACAGCTCCTCGTAGGCCACCGTAGCTCATAATCACCTGATCTACAAACTCCAAGGGCACCAGCCTGTACCTGTTGAGGATCCAGGTGAGGAAAAACACACCTGCAGTACGAACACAAACACACAGTCTTATATAAAGACTCACAAAATATCTTCAAATGAATCTTCATGAGTTTTGAATGCATTTTAGTGTTTCAGTCTATCTAAATGTATTTGCATAACAAACAAACTTTTTACATCACAGTGATGCTTTGACACAAAACTGAGCCCAAAAAGACAAAATCTCACCAATGAATCTGTACACCAAGACGAAGAGGAGCGTGAGTAGGATGAAGCCCGTGTTCCAAACCCAGATAACCTTATCGATGGCCGAGATGCCGAGGAAAACAAAGATGATGGTTTCTGATCCGTTGGCAAAAGCCTTCATGGCGTATCTGACTGTTTGGATCGAATTCTCATCCATGTTTGCGTTGATGTACTTCTGACAGCACATTCCACAGAAGACAATCCTACAGAAAGGAAACACAAAAGTAGACTTTCATCTAAATATGTTCACAAAATATGCAAAATAGATGCAGAAATAATAAAACAAATTCAGTTGTAAAACACTCACGAAAGGATAGCAGACAGCGAAAGCATCTCGGCAGTCAGGTAGGAAAGATATCCCAAAACAAAGATGAAGCCTGGTTCGATGATCTGGATGTTTTTTGTGCATCTGGTCAGAAGTGAAATTAGTAGGCCAAAAACAAGGCCCACAAGGGAACCGCCAAATGCAACCACAAAAAAGGAAACTGTAGAGAAAGGGGGAAATGTGTAAAAATCTACTTTTAGGCTTTGTTATGTTTTTTATTGCATCTGTTTACATGCCTCTACTCCCTACTGTCCTAACTGGCTTCTGCTAAAAAAAAAGAGTAAATAAAGGCATCTCCAAAAGTTGATTCTTTTCATCTGGATGTAGTGTTTTCAGTGGGAGACACGTTTCATCACTCATCCAAGTGACTTCTTCAGTCTGAGCTGACTGCAGGTTTCCCCAATCTTATAAACAGTACATTTGCATAACAACTGAAACTAGCACCACTGAAGGAACTGGGAGGTCAGTTCCCAGCCAATGCCAATAAAAGCATCGTGGTGGCTTGAAATGGTCAATGCATTTTGATGAAGAAGCTCATAATACTGAACAAAAAAATGCTGTAAAAAGAAACAAAAAAACAATTTCTGCTTAGCCAGACGTGACTGTAAGTGCTTATAACCCATACACAGGCAAATCCTCTATTAACAGCTTAATAAATGTCATATCTTACCTATTCCTTTGATAATTTCTGCAGCATCAATTTTAGGTCCTCCCAGTGACACAAATGCATCAAACACATTGAAGAGCACCTAAGAGAGGAAGAAGAAAAAATAATGTCTGGTCATTTAGCAGTAAAGAAGGACCCATGACAAAGGGTGCAATTCCCCTGTAATTAAATGGAATTTCGACGTATTTTATTTGAAATTGCAAAGTAATTATATTTACCTACAAGTACTACACACTAGAGTAAGGGGGTAACAGGTTTTGTTGTGCAAAAACAAACAGTATTACATTGTAGCTACACTGTCCTTTTGGGGGTATGGGCAGTTTTACAGAGTAGATTGATACTGCCTTTTTACGACTTTATTTAATCATCGTTGTGTTAATGTGCATTGATGGAAGCCCTGTGGATGTGATAAGTACCAAGCGTACCAAGTTACAAAAAATAAATGAATACCACCAAATGTGTAGGCCTTTGTGACCTTATAATGATGGAGCCACATCTAACTTAATTTTTTTTTCTGTCACAGTCACAACACGTGTATTAGAACAGAACGTCTCCTTTCCTATGAAATACCTGGAAGTTAGACAAGGTAAGTCTCTCCATAATAAGACCTGATGTTGGGAAATATTTCATTGTTTTTCCATGAATTACCACTTAATAAGGATCTATTAAAATTATTTATACACTACTTAAAACACTTGCAGTGTAATTATTTCTTAGTTCCTTTAAAGCACATGAAGTCATGCAAAACTAAAAATTTCCAACTACTATTTAAAATTACTTACATAGTACTTAAATTTACTTATAGTATAATTATTTTTCTTGTTTCCTGTAAAAAGTAGTGTGCTTACCTTAAGTATAGCTCAAGTATTTGTGGGTAAATATAACCTCTTAAGCCCCAAAGGGGTTTCTGAGCTTCCTGCTCGAAAATGCAATGCCCAAATTAATTGATTATTTCTCTGCAATTACAAACTCTGTCCTTACAATCTTGGTATCAAAATAAAGCTAACACTTGTGAAATTTCATCAGAGGTGTAAATATTGAAGCAGATATTACTGTGTCAAAGTTACTGAGACTGGAACACAGAAAAAGTCAATAGAATTTATCCTCACCTAATTTTTTTTTTTAGCATATAACCCTTTTAAAATATGCCTCAGTTCACATTTCATTACAGAAATTCAGTAACCAACATATAAACATCATCTGTGCAAGGATTTATGTTTGTAAAGTGAAACAGTGAAAAATTACAGCACTGTCAATACATGAATATCCACATGTTGTACAAAAATGTCTAATTTTGGCACACAATTGGACACCATGCCAGTTGAATTTTTTAGGTATTTAAGAGCAGAAATAATTGATTTTATTAACAGGCCTAAAAATGCTTTTTTTTAATATATATATATATATTTTTTGAAGATTTAACGACACATCTACATGGTAATGGCCCTTTTCTGCCGTGTGCATGGAGCATTTAATTGGTCTCTGGCCCTTTAAACTCTGAGGAGCTGTAACTTTGGTCTCTTTTGTTCAATTTGCATGATTGGCATCTTTTTTTAATTGTTTGAGCCAATAGAATCACAGTAACAATGCCACGTTCACGTTACTTCAACCAATCAGACCTTGCAAGGCTAAAACCCACGTGGGCCCAGATTTACTGCATGTGGTGTCTGTCCAGTCACGTGTCTGTAGGTGGGTCTATAACGGAGGATGGAAAATGACTCTGATGTGGCTAGGTAGGCGTGGTAACTGCTGATAATCACATGGCTATTTCATATAAATGAAATGAAAATAAATTCCATTTAATTGAAGGGGACTTACATTAGTGATGGGTAAATTTGATTCTTTTTACTGAATCGAGTTTTAATGACTCACTCACCAAAGTAAATCGGGTTTTTTGAGTCATTTGATTCACTGAGTCAGTTGACCAGAGAGTGCAAAAAATGTACATTTTCACTCAAACTTAATTTGTTTCTCTTTTCATGTAAATCCTACTGCTAAGATGAATGATTCTAAAAGAAAACAACTATTTTATAGAGAAAAAAAAAGAGCAAAAACATTTCTAAAATGAAGCAATTTCCTATCAAAATTGCTAAATAAACAATTTTTTTATTTTATTAGTATTTTCCTTAAATGTGTTAAATATATATTTTCTCATCTAAATGTCCACTGAAATGTGAGCCAGGGGGCGGTAATGTGCCTTAACATTGGTTGCCAACCAAGAAGAAGAAGAAGCTGTGAGCCAGGAGGGAGGGGGTGAGTGAGTGATTCGTTCGCTCTATGATTCAGCACAGGAGGGAGGGGGTGAGTGAGTGATTCGTTCGCTCTATGATTCAGCACAGGAGGGAGGGGGTGAGTGAGTGATTCGTTCGCTCTATGATTCAGCACAGGAGGGAGGGGGTGAGCGAGTCCTGAGTGATTCGCTTACGCCAGGGGTGTCGAACTCCAGGCCTCGAGGGCTGGTGTCCTGCAGGTTTTAGATATCACTGTGGGTCAACACACCTGAATGAAATGATTAGTTCATTACCAGGCTTCTGGAGAACTTCAAGACATGTTGAGGAGGTCATTTAGCCTTTTAAATCAGCTGTGTTGGATCAAGGACACATCTAAAACCTGCAGGACACCGGCCCTCGAGCCCTGGAGTTCGACACCTGTGGCTTACACCTACGATTCAGCACAGGAGGGAGGGGGTTAGTGAGTCTTGAGTGATTCGTTCGCTCTATGATTCAGCACAGGAGGGAGGGAGAGAGTGAGTCCTGAGTGATTCACTTACGCCACAGGTGTTGAACTCCAATTACAGATTATATCAATACAATAAAGGGCCAGAAATAAAGTAAATACATTGCCAGTATACCAATACTGATAATGATACTTTTAACCTATAAAGGCATCTTATATAAGGGAGAGCATTGTGTCTTGATTTATGAGATGAATTATCTCTGATTGACAAATTCTGTCCACATTTAATTAATTAGTTCATTTTTATTTTACTTTCAATTTTAAGCTTAATTCAGTTCTCTAAGACATGTATTCAGTTTTATAGTACACCTCTCCTTTAAGGAGCAATATGATATAGCACTTATGCTTCTGAGAAGGTCACACTTCTAACGATAAAGTCACGGGTTTCTAACATTGTAATTTTAAAAGGTGTGCAAACTTTCAAGTTTCAGCAGTGAATGGGGTGGAACTTCATGATTCGTATCAAATGAACTCCAGACTGTTCAGAAACACCTATATTGACCAGAGAAGCTCAGATAAGATGGCAAGACATCAGCTAGAGTAAAACCACTTAAACTGAAGTGCTGGAATGTTTACTTTCTTTACACTTCATGTCTTCAAAGTGGACATGCCTATGACAGATGTCTCACCAAACTCACAGGTTATGTTACTTAAGTAATGCTAAAGACAGCAATGATGCATACGAACCACTGTTACACCGTCGTTGAGCAGCGACTCTCCAAACACCATGATGAAGAGGACGTCGTTAACGTGCACCTGCTCAAACACAGCGATGACGGCCACGGGGTCCACAGCAGCCATCAGACTGCCGAAAAGAAGGTACTGCAGCAGACCGATGTCCAGGTCACCTGTACAGGAAATGCCTTGATGCTCAATCATCCAGGTAAGTAAATCCCAAAAGGTTGATTCTGTACATCTGTACATCCCCAATCTTATAAACAGTACATTTGAATAATAATGGAAACTAGCCAACTGAATGAACAATGGGCTGGGAGGTCAAGTCCTTGATCATTAATGTGCAAATTGTCATGACCATTGATCAAAGACCATTGATCAATGCCTATGAGTACCATTCACAGAAAGTTGGGGAATGGCGGCAATCACAGCATTGTGAGACACAGCCCCCTCCTTGATTCACAGACACATTTTTTCTAAACACAACACCTCAGTGGCTTTAAACCCCAAAACACACTGCGCCAAAAAACGGTCCACCCCAATGATCGGATCCCCCGACACAAACAGAGTAATGTAGAGTGCGCTAAGTGCCAGGAGGATTGCCATGATTTAGACACTGAGGAAACCAAACAACCTCTTGTGAAGCGGATGGCACAACACAGAAGGAAGTCTATTTCCACCTACAGGCAAATGGACAGTCTTTCAATGATGAGGATTTACACATTCTGGACAGGGAGGAGCGCTGGTTTGAGCGCGGAGTCAAGGAGGCCATTTATGTGAAAAGGGAAAGACCATCTCTGAATCAAATAACATTGTTTCAGTTATTGTGCAAATGTACTGTTTGGGTTAGGAAAACCTGTAGTCAGCTGAGACTGAAGAAGTCACTTGGATGAGTGTCAAAATGTTTCTCCCACTGAATTTCCAGATGAACAGAATCAACCTTTTGTGATGTACAGGAATCATATTAGATCTCTCTCTGGTGCATTCACGAAGAAATTACAAAGCCCCTCTTACCCATGGCTCCTCCCATTTGGCACCCCCACAGCGACAGCCCCAAGCTGGCAGCATTCCAGCAGGTCCCAATGACAGCATGGACCAAGATTCCGCCCAGGTTGGTGAAGAAGAGCTTGTTTGGCATGTGGTAGCCTGCATCCAGAATGACTTGAGGCAGCAGGTAGAAGAAGAAGACTGTCGGGGTCAGCCTGAAGGTTTGCACCTTGTCTGCAGCCCAAATCATGCCACCCAAAATGAAGCCAAAACAGATGAGCAGAGCGCTCTCAGGTATAACGCTGGTGACATGATGGTTGGCCTCAATGACTGAGAAGAGAAAACAAGATTTAAAAAAAAAAAGAAAAAAGATAAAAGCCATGAATCAATAGTAATAACCTTTGATTTTACATTAATCTGCTTGTAGTCAGGTTGGAGCTGGCAAACATTCAAAGCTTTGGTTCACTTTACTGAACCACAAATGTAAAACGTTTGTGAGGTTGTAACATTTGCAAATGATTAACTGTAGTGCTCATCTAAAATAAAACACGAAAGCACATGATTAACCAGCGTGGCGGATGAATGAAACCCCACTGCATAACTAAAGATAGCCTCATGATTAATGGGCAGAGGAAGTGCCATTAAAGTTTATTTAACAATAAACCCTACTGTCCCACAGCGGTAAACCAATTTCCACCTCACGGGGTTACACTTCTGTTCTGCATGTTTATATTTACCCTCTTAAATCCTGGTGTATCATGTTTGATATGTGCAGTTTTTTTTATGAGTTTTTGAGACTTCTCCTTTATCAGTGAAAAACCTAAAGAAATTTTATTCAAGATACATTCTTCAGCATTTTTTAAATGCCAGATGTAGCAAATATGATACAAATCAAAAGTCATCTATGGAAATTAAAATGTTATATATTTGTTATATTGGCTCAACAAATTCTCAATTTTGAATTCATTTCATATTTTAGGCTTTAAGAGGTTAAATGTAATTAAAGATTAAATTACAGAAACTTGTATCAAGTATACAATTTTTCACCTCTGTGTTTTTATCTGTATATTTATATTTTATAAGCCTGAGCTATTCATTTAGAGGATTTCAGCTACCAAAAGTGAAAGCTTGCTCCACATTACCTTCTCTGTTTGCAAGAGGCAAACTATACTTCTTCTTTTCTTTTATCATCTCGTGTAATAAACAGAGCATATAAATTTTTTTTATCATATTTATATTCTACAATATGTATTACATACCCAGTTTGCCCAAAAATGACACCAGTACCCAAAAAGCCACTAAATAAGGGGTCTCCACGTGGTGCCACTTAAAGCTAATGATGGGTATTCCTGTGATATTGGAGCTGTGGCCATGTTGAGACTCATTCGAGTGACTGGATTCGGACAGCTTCAGGTGGGACCCCTCACGTGTTACCACAGCTTCACCCTTCACTGATGACACAACGCAGATCAACAACACTGACTCCAACAGCCAGAAGAGTGCATATCCACAGCGTAGCATTTGAAAAAAATAAACTGACTGAAGAAAAGAAGCCTTCTCGTGCCTGTATTACCTCAAGAGGTAAAAATAAATAAACAACACCTCTGCCAATGGCTTCCTACCCTCACAATATTCAACACTCTGTCTGCGACTTTGTGTCCTCAGTCCTGACACAGTCTGTATCAGGACTGGACTCAGCCTTTTTATAAGTTCACTACTCCTCTATGAGTAAGGTCATGTATGAGTGTGTGGTTGAAGAGTTTAAGAAGGAGCAAAGGATGTCATTCGGTTATTCAGTGACATTTGAAACATTCTCCGGTCATTGCTACATTTGTACTTTCCGGTCCCGTCCACTCCAGTTTGTCATGATATTGTTAGTGTTGTTGAATGAATACCTTTAGTTTAGGAACATTTCCACCAGTTTCACTCCTTAGTAATGATTGACACCGACCTTACGCAGTCTTAGTTAAAGACTCCCTTGAAATTACATAGCACCTTTCTCCTCTGTTAAGCACTCAAAGTGCTTCCTACTACTAATCTAAGTCTCCCAATCACACAGTGTTCACTGTCTTGGCCAAGTACCCTCTGATCAGTAGATGATCTGCTCTACCACCTGAAACACAGCTGACCCTAACGAAGAAGAAATAACAAAGGTGTCGTAAAGCAGTCCCTAAATAAGCTCCTATCATTACATATTGGAGCAGTGACTTCAGAAGGGCACAAAACACTCCTGACTCAGTTAAGAAGCTTAATCATTTGTTTTGTCTTTACTTTACTAAGTGATGCTGCAGGGGGATTTTTGTGCCAAAACAAAAAAACGTATGACTTTGTCCAACTTACAAGGCGAATGCAATGTCAGAGACTGTAATTTCAAATATATAATGTAAATTAAATGAAACAGAGAGTTAACGAAGCCAAAATCCACCTGTATTGGCATACACTGTGACAATATTGTAACAGGAGTGTTGCGTTGGCTCAACTCCAGCTGCTGCAAGCTTCACACACAGTGCTGCTCGTGTGGGGAGAATGATTTAGCCTACAATTACAGACTCCTGGGGACAGACAGAAGGTGAACAGTGTTAATTCATAACAGTTGGCTGGTTTTAATGTACTTTAGTTCTACTAACTCCACGGTCTCAAATCTGAGACTCTTTTACCCATTACCAGCGGCTCACCGCTGCTTTGGCAAAAAAACAAAAAGCAAAAAAAACCTATATTAAAATAAATGTATAAATGGAAACATGGTTATTTCTTTTTATATTTAATTTGTGTTTATCATTACCAAATGTGATTCTGATGGCTGCAGAGCAAGTCACTGGCAGGTTGCTGAAAAAAGTGCCTTCATATTCAAGGAATTTTTTTTAACATTTGTTCTTTTTATTAGTGATGTGCGATACCACTGATTTTCTTTCCGATCCGATACCAAGTAATATTCAGGGTGGTATCGACGATACTGATCCGATAAACTTATTTTATTTATTGTATCTCAAATTATAGTGTCATAATGATTACAGGACATCAGATTACTTGTTCTTATCACTTAATAATGCAGAGTTCATCATATAGAAATAAAAAAACTGAAGTTGTGCGCTATTTGAACATCTTGCCTGCCTGCAACACTAAAGGACTCAGTGAGAAACGTCTGTCTCGCCCTAGCAGCACCTGACTCTCTCATCCTCTTCAGTTCGCCTCAACATACGCTCGTCATATTCTGTGATATGATTTACTCTGAGGTGTTTGACAAGGTTAGTGATGTTGCCACAACCATACATGACCCTCCCGATTTTTCCGGGAGAATACCGAATTTCAGTGCCCCTCCCGAAAATCCCGATTTTCCACCCGGACAACAAAATTGAAAAACCATATTGCAGAATTCATAGCGCGGCCCAGCCAATTCCAGTTTCCAACAATGGCGGCAGCTGCTTAGTTTTAATATTACTCTTATTTCTCTTTCTGGGTCGCAAAAAAACTTTTAACATATTTTCAGGTGAGAATGTAGCTGTGTAAACTTCAAATATCTAAGCCGACTGACACATCGTCTTCAAACCCCCGCGGTCTTTCGCTACTCGGGTTAAACGTGATATATAAGTCACTTTGATAACTTAAAAATCTTATTGTTTTTTTTTTCAGTGTTTTATTTGTTGGTGACTAAATCGGTTTGGTTGAGATTAAAGTTCTTAGATTAGATTAAATTAAATTTAACTTTATTAATCCCTCAGGAGGGTTCCTCCGGGGTTTTCACACAGCTGAATAAACGTCAAACAGAAAATAATTAAACAGAAGAGTTTACGTCAGTGCCCGGTGATATATTAGATAGCAAGGAGCAGACGGCAGAGTTTCACTCCACAGAGGGAGCTCGTGACGTCCTCAGGTGGAAGGATAGGGACAATAGCCTCATTGGTTAGATGACTTGTTGGCACAGGTGTGAGTGGGGGTGAGTGTGAAAGCCTTGCATAAGAAACTAAAAAAAAAAGTTTCTCTGTCATAAATCTGTACTGTATTTTTATACAATAAAAATGACCACTCGGTTACCTGCTATCTACTAGTGTGTGTGTGTGTGTGTGCTTTAAGAACATTTAGCTGCACAGTCGAGCGTGAACTCCCCTCCCATTATTAAGAAATGATAATGTCACTGAGTAGTGACTTGACTTTTCAGTCATTCTGACCGCAGGTCTCCACCACAGCAAGCACTCAGACGATGGTCAGATGAAGGTTGTTTTCAGTGTGGGAGGAACAGTAGCTACACTTCAAGACTGTTGTGTGGTATTTTTCATCTCAGGCTCTGTGCTCAACAAAATTTGTCATTTGTGGTCCCAACGCTTAAGGATTAAATGTTGTTAAACAACACAATAAACTAAATTAATAAATTTCAGATAAATAAGTTTCAGTGTTAGCAAAATTATGCATTATGTTATAGAATATTAGAGATTTAAGATTTTTATTATAAATTAGACTGACAGTAAGTGTCTGAAATGTTGTCCTTGAATTGGAGCTGTTTCAGTAACCCTGCCAGGGTCACTCTATATCATTTACACCTATATAAACTGTAAACATTTCTCCATGCCCAGGATGGTTTTCTCCAGACACTGTGGTTAAACTGCATGCTGAGGTCCATGAGCTTTTTCAAGAACCCTATTTTACATAAAATTAATTGTTTCAGCAGGTGAGGGATTTGGGTTGATCACTTGGTATCTGAGACATAACCGAGTTAGGAGTCAAGTATAAGTTACTATAATGATGAGGATGAAGAGTTGATCATTAAAATATAACATACAGATAAACCTTCTATATATCAGTCTGTGCAGTTAGGAAGCAGGATCCATTTCACCTGCTTTGGTGCACATAACAGTGATAACCCGTGCACCGACAACAGGAAGACAACCTCCAAAAATTAGAAAGAAAGTACTTAGACATAAAAGGTGCTTGTACAAATTTGTGTGTGACTGAGACTCAAATTTAAAATCTCTTTATTGATTTTCTATTATTTCCTGATTGTTTTTTCTCTAGTTTTGCTTTTTGCAAGTATCTCTGTCACTCATGGTGAGATTAGTGACATTCTAGCTGCACTGATTGGAGGTTGTCTTCTCGTTGCCACTGCAGTGCAACATTGTCACTTTCGTTTGCACCAAAGAAGGTGAAATCCATTAACGCTGGTCTTTTGCTTGCTAGCTGAATAGATTGTGTTATACTCCGATGGCTATAAAGAAGCTTTTTCTTGAAAAAGCACAAATAGTTGACCCTGCATTTATTGTCCATTGTACTTCAGTTAGTACCAAGCATGCTGGAAGAAAGACAGCACTGTTAATCTGTAAAGAGGAAATAGGTTCTTGAGAAACTGCCTTCCCTGTGTCCTTGTGTTTTGTTGTCTGTTGTGTTTTCATGTCTGTTCTTTCCCGGACTCGTCTGTGTCGTATCTATCTGGGTCTGGTCTGTGTGTGTGTGTGTGTGTTCCTGTTACTTCCCGTTTTAATTTGGTTGTCTCCTGTCTGTGTGCGCCATGTTCTGCTTTTGCCTCTCTTACTTTGAAGGTACCTCGTCTCATGTGTTATATTAGGCTTTTCATCATCTGTCTCGTTGTGCGCAATTAGCCCCAGTTGTGTTTCCTGTGCACTCGTCATTCCTTGTGTATTTAACCCCTTTGTTTTCTTCCATCCAGTGTCATGTCCTGTCTGTCTGCCTTTTTAGCTTCACGAGTGTTTCCAGTTTAGTTAGTTTTCTGTTTTTCTGATTTCCAGCAGTAAAGCTGAGTTTTGAGTTTACCTTTTGCATCCTGGAGTCTTCATACTGGGTCCTCCATTCCTGCCTGCCGCACACAACCCCTGTTCATATTTTTACATTGTCCACAGTTCCATGGCCCATTTCCCTTAAACTTAAACCCAGTAATCACTGAGAGCAAATGATCAAATTCATCAGTTAGAAAACACTCATTAAAATAAAAGTTCATCCAGTGACACCGCCCATCCCTATCAGTTCTAGACAGCAGCAGCTCAAGTTGCCGGAGTAATTGTGCAAAACTTTGGGTCGATTCTCTGAATCCTCTGAAATGCTTTTGTCTAAAACTCATCCGTAACTCATCTCAGTTAGGTTAGATGATACTCCTGTACAAATTTTTCTGAAATGAATGCCAACCAACAGATCAAGATCATAACTTGATCTAGTAAAGGTTTTCCATGAATGTGTGTCCCTCTTTTCTATAGGAAATTTGCTCTCAGTAAGATTTTGTGGTCCTGCAATTAAAAATTAGGTCACCGAAGCAGTTTAGAACAAAAGCCCAAACCTAGTTTTGTCTAAGAACCCTCAGTCAAAATAAAAGCAATGCCAAGTGTGAGTACATTCTTAAATAGTATGAGCAAATAATCAATCCATTCATTTGAATGTAGGTAGTTTCCTGTTCTTGTGTTTATTTGTTTTGTTTGTTTTGTTTTGTTTAAAAGCCTGACGCTAAAGTGTACATCATTGTCCAACAGTACAAGTAATGGTGGTCTTTTATTTTGAAAATTTGACACTAGATTTTTCCTGTCAGTCAGATTTGCATAGGAAGGTTTCTAATTGAGTGAAGTGATCCAGTAGTATGTGCTTGGAAGCTATAACAAGAGCTGCCTGATTACTGTATGTCCAAACTGGGAAATTGAAACAGGAGAGAAAACAGTGTTTTTTTTTTATGTGTGGTACTTGATTACAAGCAGAGCTCTTATGTAAGATTTAACCATTTTTCTTAGAGAGAAACAAGATTTAACTACCAAAAGAGCTCAGATGTATCCATTAATCAGATAGAGATACTGATGTAATCTGCTTATAAAATGAACTAATTCACATGGGTCAAATCTCAGCCACTGATCCCACTTTTCTCCTCCTGTTTGGCGTAAACTGCAGCTAAAGTTGCCCTTGTAGTGACATTCTAAGTACCTGTGAATTAAATTTCTCTGAAATGCTTTGTTCAAAAATCGTCATCTAGGGTAGCTGTAACTCAAATTCCACCTAGAACAAAGAGTATAAAGTCTGCTGGCTTTGAGAGTAATACTGAAACAGAGAGGAAATTTGTATTAAGTTTTGGTGATTAAATAATGCAGGCGCGGGGTAGACAATTAAAAAAAAGAAAAAAGAAAAATTACAATAGTATTTTAGAATCTCTACAGTTACAAACTCTGTGTTAACAATTTTTGGTATCAAAATAAAGCTAACACTTGTGGGGCTTAATCATCCAGTTATTATTTCTGATGTCATTAGCCGTTTCTGGGTCCAAACTCCACTTCAGGTCCCTAAATAGTAAATGGTAAATGCCTGTATTGTATAGCGCTTTACTTAGTCCCTAAGGACCCCAAAGCGCTTTACATATCGTTAGCTTCATAGCATAATTGCCTAAGTCATTTGACTAAGTCAATGACTTAGGCACTTATGCTATGAAGCTAACGATATATAGTCATCCACACATTCACACACTGGTGATGGCAAGCTACATTGTAGCCACAGCCGCCCCGGGGCGCACTGAGAGAGGCGAGGCTGCCGGACACTGGCGCCACCGGGTCCTCTGACCACCATCTAAAATGAAGATAACACTGTATATATTGTTTTTTACCTTTATGCTTTGTGTGAACAACTACAGTGTGTTTCTTATGAAATCCATGAAGTGCTATAGAGAAAATTACATTTTATTTATGTAATTAACACATTTTGAACATCCAGGCATCCATGAAAACAGGATTTATCAAATTTAACGGAGTTCAAAGTTAGCAAGGAGTTAGCTCGCTAGTTTCCACCTAAACATAATATACCATGTTCTGAATGAGGGATTTTTGAAAATGTACAGCTCTACTATCACTTCAGACATTAATGAACCTAGAACACTAAACAGTAGTGACATTTGTAAGGTTGCTAAAGTTGGGCTAGCTGGTTTTTAATGATGTTCTACGTGGTGGCTAGCTACACAGCTATGGTAGCTAGCCACATGCAGTGTTGCCAACTTAGCAACTTTGTCGCTATATTTAGCGAGTTTTCAGACCCCCTTAGCGACCTTTTTTTGTAAAAAGCGACTAGCGACTAATCTGGCAACTTTCTCTGGTGTTATTGGAGACTTATTTATGACAACTTTTTGACGTAAAAGTGTGTATCGTTCTTACTCTCAACAAGCAGCGGGTGCTGCGGTGGGCACCTCGCCCGCAGTGTTGCCAACTCCTCAGTAAGGAAAATCGCTATTGGTTGTCCTACAAGTCGCTAGAAGTCACTAAATGACGTCATCGCCTAATTTGCATAATTGGTCATGCTAATAACATCGTGGAAGAGACATAAAATGAGTAAAAAACGTCCTAAATGCATTTAGAGTTTATTTAGAACTACAAATTAAATTTCTTTTAGCAATTATTGTTTTTTTTTTAATGTCACAATTCCAACCCTGCTCCTTTACCCGGGCTTGGACCGGCAAAAGTGACCCAAAATAGGCACTCTGGTGGAGTAAACTGTAAACGCACCAAACTTAAGTCAGGAGAACAACTGAGATAGATAATCTATCAACAATACGAGGTTAGTCATTAATATACTGCTGCATGGGCTGGACCTTAGTTACATTGTTAGGTTTTTAAAACTGAGCTTTAAAAAGAACAGTGGTAATAAAAACTGAGAGAGGCCAACAGTGATCACTGCCTTTTTTAAGAGTTTTTTTGTTGCCTTTTATAGCATATAACGACTCAAATGTGCTGCAGTAGACCAAAAACTGAAGAAAGCATTGATCAACATATAGACATCAACTGTAGAAAGAATTGTGCCGCTGAAGTGAAACAGAGCAAATTTACAGAGGTTTTATTAGAGACATAGCTAAGTATTTTACAATTTGGCACCATCTGTAAAAGTCAAAATTTCTTAGGTATTGAATAGAAGAAATTAACTTTCTTGTCAGAGGTCATTTTTGCAAAAAAAATGGTGCATAATGCGTCTTTGCAAGAAAATAAGGCAGAAAATAGCGGTATATGATGGGAAGATGCTCTTGAAGCCCACATGGGAGATGCAGCTATGCAGGAAAAGTGGCTGGATTGCAGTGCTGGTTCATTGAATGTTGGTTGGAACATGACAGATCTTGCAGTTTTGGAATCTGTGAGATCTGTGTTTCCAGCAGAGACATTGTTTGTTTGTGTCGATGCCATCAGGAGAACATGGGGATCCGCAAATTGTGTCTCTTTAATTCCTTGTTGTTTTAGTTGTTTTTAGTGATCATGGAAATTGTTTTGTGCACTTTTAGCTGAGATTCTGACATTTCTTTGGATACTGTACATGTCTATATTTGAATAACAGACCTGGCGGTACAGCCCGTGTTCCCTATTTGCACCAGGGGTAATGGGGTTCAACGGGTTAATCTCCGGCTCTCTTCTATAATGTGTCTATTGGCCTGTCTTCCTCCCCATTTTTTCCCTTTCCATTGTCCACAAGTGCTTCCTCAAAGGAGATAATCAGATTTTTGTGATTTTCTCTATATTATCGTACGGTCTTTACCTTATAATCTAAAATGCTCCGAGGCGACTGTTGTGATTTGGCGCTATAAAAGTAAATTGAGTTAAATTGAATGTTGGGTTGGTGTAGAGCAGCGATAGTGTTCATGGTCAGTCTAAGAGGTTTACACTGTCTAGGAGTGGGAAATCAGTTACGGTAGTTCATGTTACATCTGCTTATATAAGTGGAAGACAATGGATGGATGGAATCTACAAAGAGTAGCAGCACAGCTCTGCTGCTCACAGACTGCAGGCAAAGAAATCTGGAAATTATTGGGACCTACTTCTATGTTCTACAATTATTTTCTTTTCTGCACTGCTATAACATCCCACCTACTGAATCCCACTTTAACCCCTAAGGTGTGGAGACAAAATCACCAATTAACAATGTAGATAGCAGCAAATAGTTAAATTTTTTTTTAAATTCTCATTATTTTTCTATCTGTGTTCTACACAATAGATATTCAAATTGAGTGTAAAATTCTAGCTAAAATAGGTTTTAATAGCTTTGTGCAAAAATAGCTTTTCCAGGGTTTCTGGTTGATGAGGGGAGAGCGGAGCCTTGCAGAAACAGGACTTTGCAGGACTCACCAAGTTTGCAGAGCCAGGAAACCAGGATCCACAGGGCCACCAGGTACGGGGTGGTGACATGATGCCACTTCCAGGACACAATAGGCAGTGTAGTGATGGGCTCCACTGCATGGCCACCTTCTCCAGTTGTTCCATGGTTTGAGCTCAGTGCATTGTCTATTTCTGGATTAAGGGCTTTTACTTGACCACTGCTTGATAAGGTTTGATCTGGATCTTCATCCGCAAGGCTCAAGCCTCTACACACCATCAGCAGCACGCAGAGAAAAAGTGTAAATCCCCAAGAAGCTGCCATTTTTGGATAAAATCCTTTATAAACCATCAGCAAACTATTGTGTAGATTGTTGACATAAATGTTCCACATACATCCACCTCTTCTTCTGACCAGAGCATAGTATCCACTCTCTGCTCTCCTGTATATCAAGGATACAGCTTTTCACAGCTCGTGAAACACAGCCCATTATGATGCTGGTCTGGCTCAACCCACTTTTGTACCCAGACCAGCAAGTTTGGTCACTTTACTCAGAGGTATAATTTAAGCCTGTGAATGGCTTTATTAGCAGCTTCTCACCAATATTAAACTTCTCAGATGGAGTTGATTAAAAATATTTTTTTACATCCTTTTAACCTCTTAAGCCCCAAGCCTAACTGATCTCCTGCCTTTAGCCCCCGTATCAGGGGGCATTGGGGCTTAAGAGGTTAAAGTTCTTTTTCATGCGATTTTCGATAATACACTTAATCAGTTCATCTCTCCATTTTCTTCCATTTATCCAATTCAGGGTTGTGAAGGGTGCTGGGGAGGGTACACCCTAAGAAAGTCGCCAGAGCTAACACAGAAAGACAGAGAAACAGTCACACCTATTCTATTTATTAGAAAATTAAAACAATACAAGAAATTAAAATGGGCACATCAAACTCATTTACACCTGCAGATTTTGATTCTCAGACAAGAGTAGCTTTGCATTATTCATGGTTCATAATAATCCTCATTTATACCCTCATTTATCTTCTACTGGCCCTTAATGAATACCTCTTAGTTCATCATCTGCCTTTAAACCAACTTTTTCCTAATTGTTTGACCCACTGAAACGGAAGGTGGGTGGAGCATCTGAGATGACCATATTTGGGATGTCCTCTCTCTTTTGACTGTTGCAAGAGTCAAAAGTCAAAAAAACAGAGAGCTTTCAGAGCAGGCTGGAGCCTCACTAAATAATACTAAGAATCTGCATTATATATGCTGCAAATGTTTAAATGCATCCCACTAAAATGTGTTTGCATCATTGACCTATGTAGCATTTTATTTGTTAGTAATATTTCATCTTTCACACAAAATAGTGCCCCAAGTGGTGAAAGTTGTTGTGGTATTCTGCAATACGAATGTATGGATTATAGATTCAGAAAGTATTTTAAATCACTGTTTTTATAATTGATATCTACACGTCATTTGAAAGGTTTTTACATAATATTAAGATGTTTTGAAAAAAAAAACCCTTAAATAATAATTTTCAATAGCATGTTTACTACAAACCACAGACTATATGACAATGTTCAACATATATCTAATGTTGAACATAAAGGATTTGTTTCAGTGCAGTTTTTCTTTTGCCAAGTGAAGGGTGAACCTAAAAACAGCAGGGGTTGTTTAAAGAGGTTATGTAAATGTTTTGTGTAGAAACACAGGAGCTAACCATAGTCATGGAAAAATAAACATTTTCTTGTCAGTATGAGAGTAGATGGTTAATTAGTCTGAGGTTTGTTTTGTGTCTTTGTTCCAGGTTCAAGTGAGACAGAACAGGGTGTCTGCATTGGGATACAGTTACATTTGGCCACTGGGAGGAGGAGGGGGAGGAGGAGATGTTGGTGGAGGGGGCAACTGATCATTGTTCATCTGCTTTGTGTCAGTAGAGCGAGTGCTGGCACGAAGAAGCCCCAGGCGGCGCATTTCCATAGGTGAATTGGGAAGATTCGCCTGGGCTCGCAATGACGGAGCCACCATGCTGCTGTCGGGTTCACTCTCTGCCAGCCAAGGAGGGATCTCCTGCAACAAATCCGCGGGGTACAGATCTGGCACGAAGGCTGGGTTCTCAATCCCACCTTAATGAAAGAAAAAACTGAATCAGTACCTCAGGGTTCAATATTAGGGCCACTGTTGTTCTCTGCATTACATTTTCATACAAGTGAAACCATTATTGGCTGCTCATCCCTTGCGCTTGTGGTCTATCCACTTTAATTCAGCTTAAACGTTTAAACTCAAATACACTCGCTGTTCTGGAGTTGTTGTTTTTCTTTATTTGACATTTATACATAAACTCAACTGTGAAAGTGTTTTATAGGTGTTTGCTTGCAGAGTCAGAACAGTATTAGGAAATTCAAAATAAATTCTATGATAATGAGCTGCTTTCATATTTGCACTGTAGCCCTAAACTGTTCCCAACATGTAAGAATGGAAATATTCAACACAGACGGATCGAACATTTGCTGATTTTAAACCTGTCAGCCCACTAGTACAAAGTCCTTGTGTTGTATGACAGTCTGGTGCCTTTACCCTGCAGCTCACCCTTACATAACCCTTACATACTTTTTGTTGTGTGGTGTGGTTTGTGGCTCATCTGCAGCTCTGTAGAGACCTTTCTACCACACTTTTATATTTCACCTTTTTTGGGGGGTTTTATTGCACACAAACTGTCTATTTAGTTCCCTCTGTTGTATGTTTCCCTAATCTCTGTGTTTATAATAACAGCATCTGCTACTCTCTTAATCATTCTCAAAAATATATGTTTGGTTTCATACAGGATGTAGAAAGTGCATTGATCTCACCTCCTGGTCTGTACGTGGCTCTCATGGAGAAAGAAGGGTATGACGAGTCATAGCCAGAGGCGCTATCTCCTTCTGAGAACTCAAAGTCTAAAAATGAAAATGAGAAAATTAGTTTGCTAAGACTTTAAATCTGAAAAAAACAAAAACACAAAAAACCCCACAAGCAGACAAACCTTCATCACCAGAATGGCAGAGTTTAGTCTTGCTCACTGACTTTCCATTTGGGGTCTGTAGAACGAAGGAGATTTATTTAATCACATATGATGTTTAAAAAAACTGAAGGTAAAGTAAAAGAGACAAGATCAACGCCCTCAGCCATGTCCAACCCATAGCGATGTTTCCTAGTTTGTCTAGCAGAGGGCACTCTGCAATCACTTATCAACAACAATCAATTATTATTTATTCTTGTTTGCCACATTTCTGCATATCTCAAGTCCTAGTTCCTTGTTTGAGTTTCTGATTATTTTGAAAAGTGTCTGACTTAGGTTTATTTTGTATCGTTTATTATTGCTGATTATTGTTTTCTTAGTCTTTCCTTTGTGCCCCATTGTGTTTAGCTCCTATCTTTCCTTTGGCATCTTGTTGTCACCTGTGCTTTGTATTGAATCTAATTCCCTTGTCTCGGTCTCCTTGATTTGTATTAATGTCTCAGTGTCCCATTGTCCTTTGGCAATTCGCGCACAAATCTGTGCACTTCCAAGTATTGTTTAATGCTTCCTTTTGTTTTCACTCCATGTCTAAATATCCCTTATGGCCATTGTTGTGTTGGCTGTCTTTATTGTCTTATTGTATTACTTTTTCTCTTTTATATTTTTATTGCTGCACATTTTAATTGTTTTAGTTGCATTTTAGTTTTTAAAGACTTTGTGCAGCATGAGCTCTGGGAAATGCGTTATATAAATAAACTTGACCTAGATAAATGACGCACATGAACAAGAGGAGCCTATAGAGAATTTATAGAGCTGATCTTGGAAAGATCCAAGTTTGTTTGGCATAACAGTACATTCAGATCATGGTTCTGACTGATAAAGCTTCCAGGCAGGATTTAAAAATTAATAAAATTAAATGTTTCTTGACATCAAAGACAAAAGAAGAAATATAACACAACGTGCCTTTAAAAAATCATAAAAACAAAGAAACTGAGGCAACATGAAAAAACTGTTCCATGGTCAGATGAATTAAAATGTGAAATTCTTTTTGCAAGACATGGACACCACATTCTCAAGACTAACGGGGAGAGGGACTCTCTGGATTGTTACCAGCACTCAGTTCAAAAGGCTGCATCTTGGATGGTATGGAGATGCATATCGTTAGCTTCATAGCATAATTGCCTAAGTCATTTGACTAAGTCAATGACTTAGGCACTTATGCTATGAAGCTAACGATATGGAAGTGGTTGCTTGCATATTTGGAAAGGCACCATCAGTGCTAAAAGGTATGTATAAAGGTCAACATACAGTATGCTCCCATCCAGATTACATGTTTTTCAGGGAAGGCTTTGCTAATTTGCAGATTGCTATCACAGCAGCATGACTTCATAGAAGAGTCTGGGTGCTGAACCAGCCTGCCTGCAGTCCAGAACTTTTACCAACTAAAAACATTTGGAGCATCATGAAACAGAAAACCATAAAAAGATGACGTAGGTCTATTGAGCCACGCAATATTTAAAAAGAAAAGGACAACATTTCTCTCTCAAAAGTCCAGCAGCTGGTTTTCAGTTTCCAGACCACTGTCTTGTACCAAGGATTTTCAGTACTACACTGAAGTCAAATGGAAAAAAAAAACTAAAAATGAAGCTTTGGGGAAGGACCGTATTTCCTCTTCACTGGACTTCAGAAGAGACATAATCAACTCTGCAAACAGTGGTAGGGTGTGCTTATTCCCTCTTTTTGTCTTTACCTTCTCCTGCTGTTCTTTCTTTGAGTACTTGACAATTGTCTTTGGAGGTGAAACACCCATCTTTGCAGACTTGAATGACTCCAACCGGTTCCTCATGGTTCTCTGGAAGATCTCCTGGACTTCTTTCTCATCTCTGTTGATTTTGAAATCACTGCGACTGAACCCGTGGCGATACTATAAACAACAGAATGAGAAGTCAGTTTGTTACTGCTTTATAAAACAGAAACCAACAATAGTTCAGGAAGGACACAAAGTCAAGCTCAGCCACAGTTCAAGCAAATAAGCTGAGGATTTGCATATATACATAAAATATACATTTGTCTATAGCCAGCCATAAATAACAGTTTGTTGTTTTTAGTTCACATACACCTCAGTAATTTAATGGTTAAATGGACATGTATTACTAGGATGCTTTAGTAAGTCCCTCATGCAATGACTGAATTTGCTCATTACCTGTTTTCTGCTCTTGTAGAGATGCTGATCAAGAAGGTGGTGAACATCAACTGCCTCAGCTCCCCTCATAGCCTTCATGGTCTGCTCGTGCATTTCCAGGCTCACTGATGGAATATGGTCTCTACTGCAGAGGAAGCTAATCATGTCACTGACTTAAAGCAATACAACAATATCAAAAGAGTCTGGTTTCATTTTTAAAATATGGTGGTGAACGGAAGCTGTTTGAAGGCACTGAATAGTTGCAGTAAGTTGTGTCTATTAAGTAGGTATAAAAAGTATTGAATGCATCAAATCAGTACACAAATTTTCTAATTAAATATATTTCTAAAGGTGCTATTAATATCAAATTCTCACAACATATCTGGAACAACCCATCCAATCCACACATACAAAGACATCAAACTATGCATGTCCAGAAATTAACTTATGTATAAAATGAAAAATGACACAAAGAAAAAGCATTGAACACATGAAGAAAGGGAGATGCAAAAAGCCATGAAAAGTCATGACACCAGCAATTAGAACACAATCCAGCCACTCAGTGCAAATTAACTTCAGCTTGTTCAGTCCCAATTGATGGGTTATAAACTGGTGTCTCATTATCAAGGTGCCACACGGCAAGCATCTCATGATCAGTGAAACCAGTGAGCTCTCGCAACACCGTCAGAGCATAATTGTTGCAAAACACACTGATAGCATTGATTAGAGAAGATATTTTGAAATTAGTGAAGGTTGCAGTGAGCACTGCTGGGGCCACAATCCAGAAGTGGAAGGAACATCATTTCAGCATAAACTACCCATGACCAGATGCGCCTGGCAATGCATGTGACTAGTTTCTTGAAACCACGAAGACTTTTGTACAAAGCATTAAAAAAAATTCAGTATGCACTTTATCCCTGTGTCATTTCTCATTATTATACATAACTGAATTTATGGACATCTATAGTTTGATTTCTTTGCATGTGTGGATTGGATGGGTTGTTACTGACATCTGGTGAGAGTTTTATTTCAACAACACCTTTAGAAATATATTCACTTAAAATCGGTGACGTGTTTAATACTTATTTTACCCTCTGTATATATTTTCACACTGTCATAAAAATCCAGATTGCTCACCCCATAGTGAACATTGCACCATGATCATTTATCATGTAAGGTGGGATGTCAGGCATGACCTCTGTGTATTCACTTTCCAACTTTTTCTTGAAATCAAGAATGGCGCTGTCATTACGGACAAACTCCAGAGAGCCTCTACGCTCGCCCTGCAACAGAAGACACCAGCAGTAATCTTCTCAGTTTCATTTAATTTGTACTTGAGCAAAACATACTTGAATTTGCACAAATGATTCTCACTTCAGTCACATATTCCATGGCATCCTTGAGGTTCAGCTGATGGAAGACATCAAACACGTCATCTTGTTTCTTCCTTGCAGATGGCTTCATCAAAAATGGCGTCATCCACTTCTCCTCAAAATGCCTCCACCTTTACAAAAAGAAATATCACTGTTGCTTACTTTAAAATTAAAAGGCATTTTGGAATTATGTATTAAGTCTTGTACATACTTGCTCCTGAAGTAGTTATCTCCTATTTGTCCTGATATGTCTTCGATGGCAACCAGAGTGTGATTAAACATCTAAAGAAAGGAGAAGGACTTTGTAGAAACTGGGCGGGAAACGTTTTTGTCGGTGAAACATGACGTGTTTTATTAGATTTACCTTGTTTGTAATTTTCTCTAGGAGTGAGACCTCAGTTACTGCAGCTCTCTTTACTTTAAGCCACATGACCAGAGGTTTCATCGTCATTCCCTGTAACAATGTCAAGCACAAATGTGCCAACAAAATTAAGCTCTAACACAGACTGTGTAATTAACAAGCAAACTAATGTACACATATTTTAGCGAATTATCAACTCCAAAAATTCACTACCTGCAAGATGACAGTGAAGTACACCACAATGAGAGTAGTGCAGATCATCAGGTTTTTCTCCTTTATCTTTTTCTCATCCAGCAACACAGCCAGGCCATACGCAACAGCCCCTCGTAGGCCACCGTAGCTCATGATCACCATATCTATTAATTCAACTGGGACCAGCCTGTACCTGTTAAGGATCCACTGCAGGAAAAACACACCTGGAATAGACATACAAACACACACAGTTATTTAAAGACTTCACACATCGGTGGTGCTTTTTGCTGGATTGTTGAATTACGCTTTTAGTAAAGCTCAGCACTCAAGTCTAGTGTTTTCTTTGCCTCATACTAATCTCATTGTTGTCCCTCTTGTGTACAGACCTTTCCTGGATTTTCCCTGCCGCACAGTGTTTTTAGAGACAGCCTGAGCAGAGTAAATGAGAAGACATTGTTTGGCTGCCCCTTCCCCTGGATTCCTGGAGCCCCTATTTTCCCTTATCACTACCTGTATGTATCACTCTGGTGTTTTCATTGTAAATAAGCTCACTAAACTTGAATACTGTGAATCCTGCCTCTGAGTCCGGTCGCTCAGTGTTCTTGACACACGTATTCTTGTAAATGTGTGTCATTTGATCTTTGTGCTGCAGCAGCAGAAGATTTCTTTGCATAACACACCAAGTTTTTACCCCACAATGTGTGTGATGCTTTGACTCAACAGTGATAGCCAAACAACAAAATCTCACCAATGAATCTATACACAAAGACGAAGAAGACTGTGAGGAGGATGAAGCCCGTGTTCCAAACCCAGATAACCTTATCGATGGCCGAGATACCGAGGAAAACAAAGATGATGGTTTCTGATCCGTTGGCGAAAACCTTCATGGCATATTTGACTGTTTGGACGGAACTCTCATCCATGTTTGCTCTGACGTACTTCTGACATAACACACCGCAGAATGTAGTCCTACAGAAGGAACCGCAAAGTAAACTCTAAATATGTTTACCTCATTTTTACATATATAAAATGGATACAGACATAATAAAACAAATTATATTTCAGTTGTGAAATACTCACGAAAGGATAGCAGACAGAGAAAGCATCTCAGCAGTCAGGTAGGAAAGGTATCCCATGACAAAGATGAAGCCTGGCTCGATGATCTGGATGTTTTTTGTGCATCTGGTCAGAAGTGAAATTAGTATGCCGAATGCTATGCCCACAAGGGAACCACCAAATGCAACCACAAAGAAGGAAACTGTGGAGAGAGAGGAAACATATAAAAATCTATTTTTTAGTGCTATTGTTTACTCCCCTCTAAAACATACTAGCCTTACAGGGCAGTGATAGCATAAAAAGTGTTTAATTTATTTTGTGTCCACACCCGACAAATCAAAATGGTCAACACATTTGTGTGTTGCAGCAGGGACACTCTACACTGTCTATTTTGCCAGACTTGACTGTGAGCAATTACACTGCATGAACAAATACATTTTCTTTTACCAGATAAATGTTATAGCTTACCTATTCCTTTAATAATTTCTGCTGCATTAATTCGGCCTCCTCCCAGCGATACAAATGCATCAAACACATTAAAAAGCACCTAAGAGAAAAAAAAGAAAACTTATTGAGTGATCAGTATATATATAAAAGAAACAAACAAAAACTGTCAGCGTTTGGACAGTCAGACTGGAATGTTTTCAGACTTTTCTTTTCTAGTATGTAGCACTCAACAGGAGATAAACTTCCATCATATTCTCACTGCTGGACCTAACATCAAAACGGGAGGTGAGAGACTCCTGTGCCATGGTTCTGATTGAGACATGGCTGAACCCTGTTCCTGATTATGTAGTTAGTCTGCATGGGGTTAATCACAATGTGGCTACACAGGAGCCAAACATTTTGTGGTAAATTCTGTGGAGGTGGGTTTTGTATTTACACAAGCAACAGATGAAGTACAAACACAGCAGCGGTCTTAAGTCAGTGTTCTCCTGAAACAGAGCTGCTCACTGTTAATGGCAGACTGTGTGACCTGCCCAGAGAATTTACCACTATGAATATTATGGCTGTAAACATCCCCTCCAGTGCAAACACAAAATAGACCCTGAGTGATCTTTAAGACCTTCACTGAGTTTCAAGCCACTTTGCCAGAGGGCGTTTGTATTGTAGTAGGAGAATTCAATCAGGCAAACAGGCCTCGTTCCCAAGCCCACTGCTGTTGACAATGCTGACACATGACTGCAGTGCTGCACTTGCTTCTAATCACATCATTAAGTATGCAGATGACACAGCAGTGGTGAAGATAGTTGGCAGCATCATGTTTCTGGGAGTACAGATAACTGATAGCCTGGGCTGGTCACTTAATACAGCATCAGTAGTTAAACGGGCTCGGAAGCACCTGCATCGCTGTGCCGGATGAGGAGAGCACACCTTCCCCTCCCCATTCGCTCCACTTACTAATGAGGCACCTTGAAAACTTGCTGAGTAGCTCTATCTCCATCTTATTCTGCAGCTCCAGTGTCTCAGAAAAGAAATTGCTGCAGAGCTCATCAGAGCCTGCAACATCATCAAAGATTACCATACTACTTGGTACACCAACTTTCTCTGCTCCACATCCCTGCCAACCTGAGGAGGGGCATCAAACAGGCCAAGGAGGCTTTCAGGTGAATGATAGAGGGCTTCCTCACTTCCTCAGGTGTGGAGGGGCATCCAAACGCTCACCAACTACAAAGGCCAGAGCCCCCCAATCCACAACAGCAGCATCCAACTTGCAGAGGATCTCACACCTTTGCCCAATATGATCACTACTACAGCTCATTCAGCACCATAAGTCCAGACATCCTAATCACCAAAGGTCCAGTTTCTTCAGGACATAGGTAGAGACTTCAAGAGGCATAGACGGGTCCTCTCCCCTCTTATAGGAGGAGAACAGATGGAATCTGTCTCAATCTTTAATTTGTTGGGCACCCACATCTCCAATGGTCTTATGTTAATGTTGGATCCATAACACCAACACCCTCGTAAAGAAGGCTCGGCAGGTCCCATTTTAGGTCCCATTTTAGAAGTTTACCTGCACACAAAATATGTAACATAATAATAATAATAATAATAATAATAATAATAATAATAATAATAATAATAATAATAATAATAATAATAATAATAATAAAACAATTAAAACTTTAAATGTATTAAATGTAATGTGATTTTTTTAAAGAAAAAATTTCTTAAATGCAAGAGTATAAAAATGATGTCAAGTACAGTCAAAGGTCAAAGTCAAATGAATTGCAATGTAAACGCAATTTTTATTCTGTCTTGTTATGTCAAGCTTTCTGACATTATTAGGAGGCAGGTTTTTGGATGTTAGACATTAATATTAATACTGAGTCAGTGTCCAGCCTAACAAAGTTAACCAGGTGCTCTGTTAAAGGACTCTGGCTTGCTTTTTCACAGTAAAGGTTTTAATAGTCATTAAAGGAACAGGCGCTGCTGTTTTAGATTCTAGAAACCTGAGCTCCCCGTCTCGGTAAGGTCTCGGCCTCATTGCTCTTTGCGGTGTGTAAGCAGACTCCACGTTTTGGTTTGGTGAAAAGCTTGCGTTTACAGAGTTTATCATACTAACCACTGTCACACCGTCGTTGAGCAGCGACTCTCCAAACACTATGATGAAGAGGACTTCGTTAACGTGGACCTGATCAAACACAGCTAAGACAGCCACGGGGTCCACAGCAGCCATCAGACTTCCGAAAAGAAGATACTGCAGCAGACCGATGTCCAGGTCACCTGTACAGATACAGAGGGCCGGAAATACAATAAACCTAGCTCATATTTTCTGTAGCTGAGAATTACAAAGTAAGCATTCTAATTCATTAATAGAATAAATCGTGTCAAATCTCTCTCCAGTCTCGTCCAGTGCAGTGGACAAGGCCTAAGCATAAAATAAACTTATTAAGTCTGCATTTGGAGAAAGTTTGGGAATTAAACCAAATTAGCAGCTACTGATGCTGTTGTTTAATGTATTCAAACAAAGAATAAAAGTAAAGTATTAAAGGATTTCTGTAATACTAAAGAAAGCTCTTTTCAGGCAGCTTGCTTAAGTCATGTGACTGTACAACTTTCATTTGTTCCTCATGTCTTTGTTCCAGAACAATCACAGCCTTCAGGGGTAAAATATAAAGCCAGGTTTGAAGTGCTTATGTTTGTGTCATTTGTGTCACAACAATGTGTGTGTTATGATGGTCTGTCTCGCTTCCATTGTTAATTGCCTTTTTTTCCCACTATTTGTCTGCTACACGTTGAGAAACATGAATTTGTATTTTAGTTTTTTGTTATATAAATAAAGTTTTTTTTTTCTCTGTTTTGTGCAGCCAGCAAGATTTACTGTGCATGTTTTATGCACAGTTCAATTATTACGATGCAGAGTTTGTGCAAAACGTTTTGTGAGTTAAATGTGAATATTTAAAAAGAAAATAGCTCTAATTAGCCTCCAGTTTATGCACACAGCTTAATAACCAAGCTTTCTATCAGTAGCTGATAATGTAGAAATCCACCCTTTTTTCCAAATTTGGCCCCTTCTGGATTATAATAACCAACATGCTGCCGACCAAATCCTTATCAGTCAAGCCTCAAAATGTGGATTGTTAGTTCCAACGAAGTAACTAACTGATATTTTTAAATGTCTCCTTCTTTTACTTAGATTTTTAATAATCCTTTAGTATGCTAAGCAACACTACAAATATCACAAATCGTAGCTATCAGTCTAAACATCTCAGAATGGATCGCTTCCTCTGTGTGAGTCGCAGCAGCAGGTGTGCTGAAATGGAATAAATCAAAGATCCTCTCTTACCCATGGCTCCTCCCATGTGACACCCCCATAGCGACAGCCCCAAACTGGCAGCATTCCAGCAGGTCCCAATGACGGCATGGATCAAAATAGCACCCAGGTTTGTGAAGAAGAGCTTGTTTGGCATGTGGTAGCCTGAATCCAGAATGATTTGAGGCAACAGGAAATAGAAGAAGACTGTTGGGCTCAGTGAGAAGGTCTGCACCTTGTCTGCACCCCAAATCATGCCACCCAAAATGAAACCAGAGCAGATGAGGAGGGCACTCTCAGGTATGTAGTTGGTGACATTATGGTTGGCCTCAATGACTGAGAGGAGAAAAAAGATCAAGACAAAGACAAGAACCATCAATCAATTGTAACAACCTTTGATTTTAAGCCGCTCTTCTTCCTGTCAGGTAGGAGCTGGCAAATGTTCAAAGCTCAGTTCACTTCAGTTCACTTAAATATAAAACTCTAGTTGACCATTTGCAACTTCTGCAAATGATCAACTTTTGCTCATCTAAAAAAAAGCATCTGGGGATATGAGCAACACGTGAGGTGGTTGGATCGTGTGTGAAACCTGTCTGCATAACCAAAGATAACCACATGTCTAATGAGCTCATAAAGTGTCACTAAAATTTATTTAACAATAAAAACTACTGAACCACAGTGTACACCTGTTCTTACCCCACAGGGTTGCACTTATGTTGTGCACATTTGTATTTAAAATTAGTTGAAGATTAAATTCCAAAAACTATAGTCCCCAATACAGCTTACATTTGTGCAAGCACAGAATCAAAATGAATATTTTTGCTAATATCTACTTCAGTGAGGATGAAAAATGAGAATTTTTGCTTTCAGGTTTTTGAGTTAATGTACAAATTTGTGTGTCATTCCACACATATAGAAAGCAGCTAAAACAATCATAAAGCTTCCAATTTTATATATATGTAAGACTCATATCACAGTAAAAGTGAATATATTCTCCCATTACTAAAACATATTCACTCAAGGACCTCCAACAAGTTAAAGATTCTCTCCACACCATGCAAAGGTTAATCACTTTTTTAAATTTAACTCAAAGGAACCTCTTGTAAAAAAAATAATAATACTGGAAATCTATAAACAAACAAAAAATAATGAGGTAACCAAAACACTTACACTTTTAAACTCTCACTTTTGATCACTAACTTGACTCCTTATAAAACCACATCTGTGCAGTCTCTCGTGAAGTAGATCAGCTGAGATTTTGAGGAGTTAGCTTTACGTTTAAAAAGGTTTAACTCAAGAAAAGGATGACCAAACAGACCAGCAACAAGAGCCAGACATGCAATTATCTAGTGACCAGCTCTAAATTAAAAACCAGTAGACTATAGGCCGACTGACCATACGCAAGATTGCAGTGTGTGACTGTCTGGTTTAGTTGTTGCTTTGACAATTTATTGCTTTGTTTGTATTTTCTGGGCACGTCCACGGGGATTTGTGATACAGTCAGTGATGGAACAGAGGTCATTGGATACCTGTTAAATTTGTGGGTTTAGGAGCATTTTCACCAGTTTTCCTTTAAATGAAGAAATACATTCAAACATATACTGTAAATGAGATGGAGCCAAAATCCATCTGTGTATACCGTATAATGTGTGGAAAAGTTGCAACAGGTGTGTGGTGTCACGGTCACTGAGTTTTGTTGTGTAGACTTCTTATCGAGTCTGTAATTAATAACCTAATTTGGTTTTATCTTATTTTTTCCTCTATTCTAGGTTTGTTTATTTTCTCTTGATTTCTGTCTCTTCCATAGTAGTCCAGGGGTTTTGAATTCCATTGAGTTTTTTTAACTCCATTTCCGATCAGGTTTCCTGTCACCCTCTGTGTTACGATTCTTAGTCCCCAGTTCTTATTACTTTGGAATTTACATTGTTATTTATATTTACTTTATTGTGTTTTGGTTCAGTTTAGCCGTGCCTTTTTGTATCTTCTTGTCAAATTCCTGCCTCTGTGTAACGTATTTTCCTGTTGAGTCATTTGAGGTTTCATTTTGTTACAGTAGTTTCTGGTCTCCTGTGTGCTGTGTTTAGTTTTACCTCCTTGATTAGTTTCTGTCATTCCTGACCTTCCTGCATATATAACCATGTCCTTGTCTTTGTTATTTGTTATTGTGTGTATTTACCCTGCCTTGTGTGTTTCTCCTTTATTGCTCCATGTCAGAGTTTTCATTTGACTGTCAGGCAACTTTGTATTTTAATTGTTATGCCCTGAACTAGCAGGACATAACCCCTTTGGACTTTGTCACTTTCTGCCTTTCAGCTATAGCAAAACTGCTTCCTGCTCAAACCTGGACAGTTTCATTCTGACTACTGGAAACATAAATAACGATGCTGTTGGTATTGGGAGAATTCAGATTCAGACTATAATTAGGGTCTGTGGACAGATACAAGGTTTTAATGTACTAACTCAAGGGTCTTGAATGTGAGAGCTTCATGCATCCCATGGATTGTGAAAAAAATGTATGTATAAATATGGAATTAAACCTTTTTTTTTTTCATTTAATTGCATTTGTCATAGTTCTAAGTGATTTTTTTGGTTTGTTTTTTTCTTTTTACATTTTACAAATTTAAATGTGTCCCCAGTGACCCCAGTAACCTATATTTCACAACAGCAAAACAAAACTGGAAATTCTGTTTTAGATATGAGTTCTTTGGGGGAGTCTGAGGTCACCATTTCTACGGCAGAGAATCAAGGGTCCTTCTGTGGGAGACTAGCTGCAGTGGCATTGACGAGCTGGCCAAAGGTTTTCGTTAACCCACCCTGATCAGCAGAGCTTCAGGCAGAGGAGGCTGCTGCAGTGATGAGGCTTTGTCCAGCTGTCCACATATCCATCAGTATTCAGTAGTGTGGACTTGGACGGCCGATGTTGGAACGGCGATGATGAGATCAACATTTCCTCCTAGATGAAGTAGTTGGTTGGGCTAGAGAAAGCTCCTCGCCCTCAGCCAACATATTCATCAGGCTGGAAGCTGTGCCAGCTGTCAGAGAGCCAGAAGGGCTGGATGGATATGTGGACAGCTGGACAAACAATTTTTAAGATCATCTCGTCCATGTCTGCTTCTAATCACCAGTACTGCAACCTCTCCTCGACCATCCACGCTGCTCTGCCTTAGTCTGCAGCTTCACATCCTCAGCTCTGTACCTCAGGATCAAAAAAACAGTCTGATTTGGCTGCTATGCTCTGAATTTCACTTTTTATTTGATTGAAATAATTCTCTACACTCTGGACGCACTGCACAGACAGTGTTGTGCTGAAAAGTGATTTCTTGTATTTGCCAAAAAGTGATTTTCCATATTTAAATTACTTTTAATGGCTTGTTGGCCTATGATATGTGAAACATATGTCAAATGTATCCCTCATGTCCATCCATCCATCCATTCGCTTCTTCTTATCCTTTTCAGGATTGTGGGGGGCGCTGGAGGCTATGCCAGCTGTCAAAGGGTGAGAGGCAGGGTACACCACACTCACTTCCACATTCACACCTATGGGCAATTTAGATTGATCAGTGAACCTACCCCCACTAACTATCCCTCATCCTCGAGCTACAAACAACATTCTTGTCACAAGGTAGAAGCCACAATTTTTTGGCAAAGTGATTTTTAAATATCCTTCTTTTATCCAGTTAAATTGACAATGACATTACTTTTTTTTAAAGAGAGAGAGACCTGGCCAAGAGGGCAGCAGAAATTGCAAGAAGTATAACAATAGTTCTGTAAAGATATTTCAACTGGCTATAAAGGACTGGATTAGTTATATTGTAGGTAAAATAACCCAGTGGGTAAAATACTTGCAAAATAAGTCATTTCTTTAGTTTATAAGTAACCCCTTTGTAAATCCTATTCGCTAAAGTCTATTTTCTCTATTTATTTAGTCTATTTATAAGTAAAGGTATTACAAAAAAAAAAAATTACACACGTTGGAAATCACTTTTTGGAAGACAAAAAAGAGTGGTGTATACCAAAAAGTGCCTACCCATTTATAAACTGCTATAAATAACTTGTTGGCCTATAATATGTCAAAACAAATGTCCCCGTATCCTGGGACACGAAAACTTATGATGTCATGTCATCTGGAGCCCCAAACAACATTCCAGTCACAAGGAAAAAGTTATAATCAGTTTTTTTTTTTAAAGTGAGTTTAACATCACCTTTATTTATCCAGTTAAAAAGTCTCATTGACGTTGAACATTTCTTTTTAAAGGGTAATCTGGCCAAGAGGCTTACAGGAACTGCAAAAAATATAACAATAGTACTATAAAGATATTTTAAGTGGCAAATATAATTGGATTGGTTGTAATGTAGGTGCAATAACACGGGGTCATAAAGATGAAAAAAGGGCATGTTATATATAACCCCTTTGTAAAGCCTGTTCATCAAACTCTATGTAAACAATATAGATAAGGACATTACACACGAAAACTCTGCAAGTCACTTTTTTTTGCAGGCGCTCACTTTTTGGCAGATATTCCGCGAGTTCTGTCTGATCGAGTATCCTGCCAAAAAGGGATCGTCTGCCAAAAAAAAAAAAGTGATTTCCTATGTTTTTATGTGTTTTTAACGGCCAATATTTTTACTTATATTTGTAAATAGACTCTCCGCAGACTTGGCTCGTGTTAGAGCGGCCATTAAGTAAAAGTCGGCTTAAACAATAAGTGTTGCTAAGCAACGCGGCATGCCGGGTTGCCGATATTTCACATTGATTTCTATGAGGTTCAAATATCGTCCAATCGTCCATATCGTCCGTCACACATCCAAAAATTCACTATATGATGAGTAAGCTCAGGAAAAGCCATGAAATATAAGATGATGGGGTTTTAATTAAACAGAATTGCATGATTTTTTAAAATTCTAGTTGTAGGGTTAATCTTAGATTGCAAAGTGCCCTGAGAGGACATATGTTTGGCTCTATTTAAATATCACTAAAGTGTATAAGCACACACGTTTTTATACATTTAAGAGCTCTTACCTGAGAAATAATAAAAAAAATAATAATAATAATTGCACCAGTGACAAAAATACATGTTGTGCATAGCCCTAAACTAGAAACAAATTATTACTACTTCAAAAAAAAATTTTTTTTTAAATATCTTGGGTGCAGAGGATTATTTTTAATAGATTTCAGAAAAGGAGAGCACTTCCATGAATTGGACTTACGGAGTTTGCAGAGCCAGCAAACCAAAACCCACAGGGCCACCAGGTACTGTACGCTGATGTGATCCCACTTCCAGGTCACAATAGGCAGTGTAGTGATGGGCGCCCCTCCATGACCACCTTCTCCAGTTGTGTTAGAGCTTGAGGCCGTCCCAGTTTCTGTTTGTGTATTTCGGGTTTTTGCTTCTTCACTAGCCAGGCTCAAGCCTCCACACGCCATCAGCAGCATGCAGAGAAAAAGTGTAAATCGCCAAAGAGTTGCCATTATTGGATAAAATATCTTAAAACTTTAATCAAACTGCTATTTAGACTGTTGATGAAAATGCTCGAGTCAGCCTCAGACTGCAGCTCAAAGTCTCATTTCCTTTTTCTGCGCCTTCTTCTTCTCACTCAGATCTCTGTCACTCTCTTCACATATGTATCCATATCCTCATCTGACCAGAGCATGGTATCCACTTTCTGCTCTCCTCTCTGTCAAGGATACAGCTTTTACAGCAGGTGAAGCTCAGCCCATTATGATGCTGGTCTTTCTCCACCCACTTTTGTACCCAGACCAGCAAGTTTAGTCACGTTACTCAGTGAATTCTATGAATGTCTGTATTAGCAAGTTTTCATAAAATTTCTACTTCTCAGATGGAGTTGATGGAAATATTTTGGAAGAAACTCCTTATACATACTTATGAAGCTCTTTTTTGAAGCAGGTGTATGTGTACTTTGATTTTATTATGTCATAAGTTGAGATGATTCATGTTTTTAAAAAATAAAAATAAAATGAAAATTTTGATCCAATGTAATATATGATATCCATACATTACAGATATAACTAAGCTGTTGCATATACTGATCGGGTTATAAACACATGTATTGTGATATACAAGCATGAGCGAAAATTTAAAAATGTGTACAATGATTTGTGTGTAACTTTTGAGTTACAATAAGCAAATAATCTTTGCTTCAAAAAGCGTCCTGTCTAAAAAGTATTTGTGACAGTGTTTCCTGAAGCCAGAAGCTTTTGGCTCTCAGCTAACATCAGGTTAGATGATGGCAATCTGTGTTTTAACTGAACCAAAAACTTTTTGGTTTAACATTAAAAAGAGCAAAAATATATTAAAAATATCACAACAATGAGCAATTTTTAAAATTCACCCCGCAAAGTTGCTCAAAGGGCAGCAAATCAAACACAACATAAAAATGTCAGCTTTAAAAGAAGTGTCATGAGCTGTATGTAGAGTGTAGGAGTGCTGAGGACCCAAATACAAACAAGTGAACTGAAAATACACCCCTTATTATTCTGATGCAATGTCCAGTACAGAAATCAATAAATCTACTGTAAAACATAGTGGAAACCAGTACAAAGAAGCTAAAACAACGCAGTTCAGAAACACAAGCTTTGATATTCAGAATGTGTTCGAACAGTGTCTTTACTATTACAACTATGCAGACAAGCTGTGAAGGAAGAGAGAAGACCTGTCTTATTGCGCACAATAACAAATACTGGACAGGAAAGCAGGAAGGCACATGCCATAGTGCCATTTAGCATGTGGTCATCCAATCACCCTGTGGGCTAAAGCGGCACCCGGAAGACCTGCCTTAATCATATCTTTTAATGTTTCTTGTAAGCACTTTAAACTGCCTTCTAGAAAATGCAGCATAAAACTTCTGTATTGCCAACAATAGCTGAAGATTTAATTTATATATCTATCTTAAATCTTACATAAGACTTTGGTTGGTCCCTGTTACTTATTCTAAGAAAATATAACAGAGAATAGTGGGGAATATGGATTAAGCTTCACTACTGAACAATTAAACCCTTCTTTTTGAGCAATGTCCTGTAACGGAGTTGAAAACCATTTCTCTACTACATACAAACTCACAATTGAAAATATTCAGCTGTGTGTTGAAGAGCTTATGTACGAAACACATTCACTCTTCCTGTGATGTGTTTCAATAAAGCCTGTGGAAAAAGGAGAAAAGTGATGAAACTTCATGCAAAATAAAATTCAACAGTAGTTGGCACGCAGAGGAAGCAAACACAGATATTCTTTTGATAAGATAGATATTTGTGCAGGTTTGCAGAGACTGATAGTCTGAACCGTGAAGGGAGACTGGGAGGACAGTTAATGGTTTACAGTGGCACAAACCACTGAGCCTCCATAAAAATGTTATTTCCTTTTTGAGCCAGCACAATTTGTAATTATAAAGCAATAGTTTCATAAAGTGTTAATAGGTAATAAAGTTACTGAACTATTTTAAACCGCTTGCACTTGGGGGGGAGGGGGAGGTCACGCTGTCAAGAGAACATGAGGAACAGTCAGATTTGGCATGGTTTAGTCCAAGTTCATTAAAAAAAACACAAAAATTAAAAAAAATGCTGGTTAAAATAGAAGCAGGATTTAAAACAGCAGACAGATGATTTTATTACTGTATACTTGTTGAATAAACTAAATACACATCCTAAAGCTGACTAAATCTAAACCTACCAGCCATTCAGAATTAGCTTGCTTTGACTGTTTTTATTACACGTATCAGAAAAGAAAACACCTGTAAATATATTGCATGTCGTTAACCATAATGCCATCTTTTTGATTTTATGTGTTTTTGTATCAGGACCATTAAGAGCCTTTGTCTCCCGGTTTTCTTCAAGCTGATGTTAGCTGAAAGCTGTTAACTTTGTGATGAACTCAGAATGTTCAAAATTTTCTGAATTAGCCATGAATCAAAGACTAAACACAGCCTACCGTTATCAGAGAAAAGTAAGAATTACATCTCAGTGCTATTCTGCATTAGCTCGATTGCATCTGTAGTCAAATCTAAAGACATTAGTTTACAACAACAATGCAGGAGTACAGAGGAAGCCCAGAAACACAGAATGTCAATTTACATGAAGCAGACAATGTGAAATTTGTCATATCAGGAGATTTATGACTCACAGCTAAAGCTGTCTAGCATGACCGTATTCAGGCTGTCTCCATGAAATCATACCGAGTCGAAAGTAGAAAAATGTAAATCTTCCTAGGTTTTTCTTCACAGAGACGCCCCTTATGAAGTTATTCATGAAGCCATTAATTTTCCAAAACAAACAAGCATTGCCTTGTAACCTTTTACATCAAAATATTGAGAATGACAAAAGCGACCGTGATGCACTCTATAGTGCAATAAACGGGAAGCATAATAGCATAATAGGTACTTTAATGCCATTTCTCCAACAGATCACTAGAGATCAAGTTAATCAAAACCAATGCACTGGTGTCCTAAGCAGCTGGCATTAAGTGTTATGAAAGTTTTTGTAGCATGTGTTGTGCTAGAATTAACTTTACATACAGTTTCCATCACATCATCTTTGAATGCAGTATTTAAAGGGGACTTTCCTGGCTAACAGAAAGAACACAAGCAGAGCAGATCTTTCCTGTAGAATTGTTTGTTTTTAACTATGCGTGTGTGTGTGTGTGTGTGTGTGTGTGTGTGTGTGTGTGTGTGTGTGTGTGTGTGTGTGTGTGTGTGTGTGTGTGTGTGTGTGTGTGTGTCTGTGACACAAGTGATAAAAGGGCCGAGAGGTGATTTGACTCATCGACTCATCACCTGTGCTCCCATCACCCCCTCTTCTCCTATACTTAACAAAAGTTGTGTTGAGCCTTCATTGCCACTATACAGGCGTGTTTAGGTGACAGAGGTTTATAAATGAACCGTGGTTTAGATGCGGCGATTCTTTTTCCGACTTCTTAATAAAGGCTTGCCTTTCAACCAATAAATCACCCATATCAGCTCCTATTTTCATTGGAGTTAACGTTTGAATACCTTTGATACCAGGATCAGGAATCAATTAGGAATTTTCTAGAAACGTTTTCAGCACAAAGGTAAAAAAAAAAAAAAAAAAGAAAGAAAAAACTAAAAGTGGTTAACGCCTTTCTTTGTTTCTTTGTAACTGTATTTTCCCAAAGAGGGACATGGACAAGCCCTTCCGGTGATATAAAATAAACAAGTGATGTTAAAGGTTTTACAATGTCTTTTAACTTGACAAGGCTGAAGCCCATAACTTCATGTTAGTGATAATGATTGACTATAACCAGTAGTTTCTCTTTGGCACCGTAAAAAGGATTTGTTTAACAACCAATCCTCAGAACAATTGCAAAGTCAAAGGAACGGGAAGACCTGAGGAGAATTCTTGTGAAGGGTCAACACTAGGATGGACTCCACCTTGGGAGTTGAGATAAAATTTTCAACAGGTTTGGTTACAAGCAAGCAGGGGCGGTCCTAGCCTGTTTGGTGCCCTAGGCGAACACTCCCTCTGCCCCCCGCCCCCCCAACACACACACACAACAACACAACCTCAGGTCCCGGCACGTCTTATGCAGTGGAGGCGTGATGAACTGATGGAGCTCCGCTGTGTCAGCCTCACCTGCAGCCGTGCACAAATCAAAGTGAAGTAAGAAAAACCGGAACAAACGCACACTAATCATGAAGCTACAGAGCCCCTTTACTCACATGGGTAAGGAAAATTTTCATTGCATGTCCACATGTTGATGTGGCAACAAGACATATACAGCAGGTTACCCCACAGTCAGACGCCTGCCATCTACCAGCTAACTGTGTGAAGAGGAAAAAATGCTATAAATGTCTGTTTTTTTGTTGATACGCCTGCTCAGTTTATGGTAGCAGCAACTTAATCCAGTGCTAAGCACAGTGAGACTGATTACGTGGACATTCGTAGAAACCTTCTTGTCTGGGAGGAGGGATGGCAGACTCAGTCACTGCTGACAATAATTTTAACCTGTTACATTCTTTAGAAAAGATGATCCAGTGAAAGAGCCTTTGAAAAGGGGTCTCTTCACATGTAAACAACAATTATTTAATACAGATTTAATAATTAAAGCCTCTCATTTTCCACCTCATTTACCCTTTAATTTACGACTGATATGTTGAAATGGTTTGACACACAGTGAAATGTTTTAATGCACAGCAGAAAGTGCATATTAACTGTGACTGCAAGTAAGTCACAGAAAGGTTATGCAACTTTGCACTGGGCTGAACAAGATTTAGAATGATTCTCATTTGCCTCAGGCCTGACAGGTCTTAGGGCAATTCTAAAATAGTTTCTGAAATACATTTCATAACTGGATATTTTTGGAAGATAATCAAACCTGCAGAGTAGATGGGTGCCATGCCGTAGGTAAGCCAGGCGCTTGCTTCGTTCTTGTGTCGTCAATAGAGCTGCACGGGCCGCCATCAAAAGCTGACAACAGTGGGAGAGGTGAAGCTGCTCAGAAGGAGCTGCAAAACAAACCTTCTTGGATGGGAATAGAAGTGGCTGTTGTACCAGGGATACCTCTAACTCTAAGGCCCTTGATTCCAAATGGTTTCCGGTAGGATGAAGCAAAAATACATGACGAGTTAGAAGCTGAGCACTTTCTATAGTTGTGGGCAGTTTTTGCAGAGCCACAAAGTGAGCACCTTTGGAAAACTGGTCAATTATTGACACTGATGAGGTTCAGGGAAATGTGGGAGCATGGCCATCCAGGAACAGATAGAGGTCTAAGCGGTCCCATGAACAGTAAACTGGAGGACTTGTTTTGGACAGAAGATGCAGTACATTCACATACATCTTTAATTACATGACTGTAAAGGTTTACAAACCCCAAGAAATGCTGGAGATTTCTCATCATTGCCAAAACTGTCTACTCCACCATTTGAACCTAAGCTGGGTGTCATTTTACCTGTACTTAGTAATAAATCCCCAAAGTGCCACAAAATCAACACGCAATATAAATCCTTGTCCTTTGACATGCAGTTCATTTTCCAATAAGCATTCCAGTACCTGGAGGGTGTGATTTTGATGCTTGGAAATGGTCTTGGAGAGGATGAAAATATTATCCAAGCAGACAAAGGTGAAGTCAGCACATTGTTACCCATGGCTTGGAGCACAGCTGGAGCAGTGGTATGCATAAAAGGGATCCCAAAATACTTGAAGTATCTTTTATCCACACCCTGTGGTAAGCGTTACTGAGATACAACTTTGAAAAAATGGTGGCACCCTGCAAGAGTTCAAATGCGGAAGACAACAGAGGCAACAGATACTTGTTTTTAACAGAGATTTGATTCAAATGCGGATGCATGGTTTGAGATTCTCACCCTTCTTCTCCAGAAAGAAAAAGCCCAAACAGAGTGGATATGACAAAGGCATGATGATGCCCACTGCCAGGGAACCCATGATGTACATTTCCAAAAGATGTACATTTACACTTTAATTATTGCTTCCTGCAATAATTAAAGTGTAAATGTCTACAGCCCATTCATACAATCGCTGTGCTGGAAGAGAGAAAGCCACATTCATTAGAAACACCTCCTCCAAATCATATTTCCTGGATACCGAGAACAGGTCAGTGACAGACAGAACTGGTGACAGAATGAACTTTAGTCAGTTATTGTATTCCAAGACTGGTCAATGCCTGCATTATGGATTTTTAGCCTCTGTACCAGGGTGTGCTAGGTATGTCAAAGATAAACAGACTGAGAAACTCAGTGAGGTTTTTTGAGTGATACTGGCAAGATAAGTACTTTTTCGAGCTGAAACCTGAAGAGGCTCTGGCAGGTTCTCCAACAGAATCCCTGGCTGATAAGTAAACATGGTGTTAAGAAAGCTCTATTCGGCACTAAAGTCCACTAAAGTCAACTGAAAGTAGAGTTTTCCAGCCAAAATATCGACACAGAAACGTGTTGATGGCTACCAACGTATCTGGTCAAGATGCAACTTGCTAAGGGGCATTTAACAAATAAATTACTGGCGGTGTATGCATACTTTTGAGCCTTGGTGGATTAGAGAAAATTCTAAATATATTCAAACAAAGTCATTAAAGTTGTATGTGCTGCAAAGTCATTTAATCCTGGAAAAATAAAAGTCCACAAAATTAATTTAAAGCCTGAAATTACTACGAAATTCATGCCCATGGTGATGCCCATGGTAGTGATGTGCGATACCACTGATTTCCTTTCCGATCCGATACCAAGTAAAATTCAGGGTGGTATCGACGATACTGATCCGATACCGATACTTTGTACAAAAACGTATTTCAGTTATTGTATCTCAAATTATAGCTTCATAATGATTACAGGACATCAGATTACTTGTTCTTATCGCTTAATAATGCACAGTTATCATATAGAAATAAAAAAAACTGAAGTTGTGCGCTATTTGAACACGTTGCCTGCCTGCAGCACTAAAGGACTCCGTGAGAGACGTCTGTCTCACCCTTGCAGCACCTGTCCCTGTCCCTGTCCTCCTCTTCAGTTCACCTCAACATAAGCTCGTCATATTCTGTGATATGATTTACTCTGAAGTGCTTGATGAGGTTAGCAGTGTTGCCACAACACCTCCCTTTCTTGCCACATGTATTGCAAACTACGTCTCAACCATTTGTGGAAGTAAAATACGTCTGCACATGACTCCATTTATGCTCAGCCATTGTTGTGAGTGTGCACAACAAGGGGCTGGACACATTTATACAAACGTACGTCACACATGACTATGACAGGCAGAAGACTAAGTAGTTCCTTCCAATGTAGACAATCCAAATGATATAGTTTATTTGCACTTTGTTCCTGTTAATGATAACTACAAATTTACCCTAAATTACTAAAATATCGATATTTTAATATGAGTATCGATTCTAGAACATAAATGACTGGTACCGGAGGAATCGATATTTCAGTATCGATCCGCACATCACTAGTTCATGGTGATGTTCATGGTGATGTTCAGGTCTCTTTAGTTGAGCGGATAGTTGAGCAGATGGCCATATGCCACAAGGCTCAATGCATTGATCTGGGCTTGATTTCAACCCAGGGCCTCTTGCTGCATGTGGATTACCCCGTCTCTCTCCCCACACTCCAATCCTAAAAAGTTCACTCTTCAATCAAATAAAGGCAAAATGCCAACAAATTATGTTCTCATTTAAAATTGCTTAAGGTTTGAACATAAGCAAATCCAGAAAGGTCAGGGACCAAAAACACAGCCTATTAAAAATAATCCATTAATATTATTTTACATAAGAGCTGAAGGAAAGCATAATTATTTCTATATTTCTATATATCTCTTTAATTCACCCCTCAAAAAACATACAAAAAACATACTGAGTCAGTTTTATGTTCTCTTTACTGAGGCCGGCATGAACTTCACGGAAGTCCGAGGTGTTTGCTCAACAACTTACAGTTTATGGGTAAACTAGCTGCGTTAGTTGTTAGACTAACTAAAGATAGGTCTGAGACATTTATCCAAGGTTACTGGTTATCACATGGTTTCTGTGATGCTTTAGCCTTTAGCTTTTGCTTGAAAAACAAAACGGTAGCAACAGACTGACACAGAAATTGAAGACCTAAAAATGATATTATCTAATCTGAATTCATGTGAGTAACAGAAACCAACATGAATTTGAACATGGAGAGCAGTTTTCATTATCTAACAATTCCTCTAAAAGCTACTAAAAGCTTTAAATGTATTACCTAAAACTACAAATTTTAGATTAGTGGTGCTCGGAAGTAAATATCATTGCCAACTCTAAGAAGCTGACACTCTCAGTTGATTCATACATAATTCTCAGCAACTATAAGATGGTAGTTATACTTTGAGCCTCATGATAGCTTGGCAACCTGTCAAAGGGTGTAACCTTTCTGTGCACTCATGAGAGCTGGCTTCCAGCATCCACTATAACCATTGGATACGTGGAAGACAATAGATGGATGGGATGGTTTTCTGTTTACTGGGAATCTGTTTTATCTGTCCCTGTGTTGGCCCAGGGGCGTCCAACTCCAGGCCTCAAGGGCCGGTGTCCTGCAGGTTTTAGATAGCACCCTGGTTCAGCACACCTGAATCAAATTATTATTAGGCCTCTGAAGAACTTCAAGGCACGTTGAGGAGGTAATTTTGCCATTTAAATCAGCTGTGTAGGATCAAGGACACATCTAAAACCTGCAGGACACCTGCCCTCGATGCCTGGAGTTGGATACCGCTGTGTTGACCTGTATTTATATATGTCATGCGCTGGCCCATACTACGAGGAATGATGACTAGTGCTCAAAATATTTCCTAAATCCCTGCCAATTTATGTTTTTAAGCTCTCAAATGTGTATTACTCTTCAAATGTCAGATTTACACACCGCAAGCCCAGACTCATAATTATCTCTTTTATCACCTCCACAGGTGTCCCACATCTTTATTTTCCTTTTAGTCTGGAAGCATATGGAAAATCACATATTATATATCACAACCCAAAAGATAAATCCTAAATGTATGATATTTCATAACAGTCTAAGCATAACATGAAAACTAAAAACTTTCAAAAATGCTGAGTCGTAATGTTACATAATAAAATGTTATGGTCATTTCAGATGCACTCTAAGTGTCACGGCACTGGGTCTGGTGACCCATTGTTTGTCTTTTGGGTTTAAGTTATACTCTTTGAATTATGGTTTTCTGTTTACATTTATAGTTCCTGGTATCTAGGTTTCTGTTCTGTTTCTGTGCCGTCGCTGTGTTCTCGATGAAGGTTTAATTCTGTTGTATGCTTAGTCTTGATTTTCTGTCTTTACGTCTTCCCTGTGTTCCTCATCTAGTTACTTTTGTCTGTGCTTCATGTTACAGAGTCTGTCATGGTTTCCACATCTCTGTATCAAGTCTGCGTCTTTGCTAATGTCTCGTGCTTCCTGTTTTACTTTGGTTGTCCTTGTCCTATGTCAGTGTATTCTGCTTAGCTTCCTTTGTCTTGTTATGTCTCATTTGTCCCAGCTGTTTTCCCACTCATTGCCCAGCCTTTCATTGTCCTGCCTGTGTATTTTAGCCCTGTGTCTTCCTCTATTTGTTGCTGGTTCATCTACTTGTCATCCCTAAATTTTCACCTGCGTTTCGAGTTTTTCTAGTTCCTTGCCTCAGATTGCATGCTTCTTGTTAATTTTGTCAGTTTAGGCTTTTCTTAGTTTGAGTTTCTGCCATTCTCTGCTTTTGTTCGTATTTTGCCTCCCACTGTGAATAAAGTTCACGCTCAGTAAGTCGGTTGTCAGTGTCTGCTCTTGAATCCACATCTTTCACCAGTGATCTCCTCATGCTCTGCCTTGCGGATCGTGACAAAAAGTATAGTTGTGTTCACTATAGTGTTTTTGTTTTGTGGATAGTACTCTGCTGTAGCTGCAGCAAACCTGGTTTGAATCATTTTCACAGTCCTTTATCCTGCAACCGACCATAAGCCAGTAAAAAACAGTGTTTTCAGGAGGAACAAGGCAGCACAGAGTATTTCATAAATAAAAAATAATAATAGAAACTATAAATACTGTTTGAGCATTCCAGCATGAGCGATTTTAAATTCTGGTATAAAGATTTTTTTTTTTTTTATCTGTTTCACTGCAGTTTGCAGACAATAGATATTATAACCCAAGAGATAGACCTACATGAATGGTATCTGATACTATCTAATACAAATAAATATATCATTATTATTATTGTTGTTGTTGTTAAGTTTAGTGTAATTATGACAGATTTTTAATCCTTTTTATCTATTTTAGAGTTTCAGTAGCCAATTGACTGTTTATCAAGCAAGTGTGCTGGAAATAGTAATAGTAGTGGTCTAATCTAAATATCAAGACCAACTGTCATAAGCTGAAGCTCTAAATTGTCGATTACAACTTTTCCGAGTTGTCATAACTACCACATATATAAGATACTTGTTATACTTTGAGCCCTTTAACAGGCTGGTGACCTTGCCTGGGCGTACCCTGCCTCTTACCCTATCACAGTTTGGAGAGGCTCCAGAACACATGCAACCCTGAGTCATAATTTTACATGATAAAATGTTGGATTTTTGCACTCCAAAGGTTAAATAGAAAGTTATGTTCACTTCTTAGGCGGTTCTACTTTGAACAGTAGCACACAGAGATTGGACAGTGGCTTGTGTTTTGGTTTAATATGGTTCACCGCATTTTATCCTGCACCCCAGAAGTCTTTTCAACAGTATAGTGCTTTGCTAAATTAAGAGCAACAAAGATACAAGTTGTGTTAAATCATGTTAACAATTTTGTTAACATGTTAAAAATGTAAACGTAATTTAAGTGTGATGCAAAAGTCTGCAGGAGAAAATGTTGAGTGGTAGAGCGGAAGAATTAAGTCAAAGCAAATAAAAACTCAAAGAAATTTTCCTCATTCCTGTCAAGGTGATGATTTACAAGCTCAAACTTAGAAGACATAAAATATACCAGTATTTTTCCCGCTACTGAAAGTATCTGTTTAAGCACAGTCATTACATGTTTATGTCTTATAAAATCTGTTTATGGTATGAAACTGCAGAGGAAAGGATGTTAAATAAGAGCACCTGCATGAATATCAGTAGACGTGTGACCTGTTTGACAGTTCAGGGAAGTAGCACCGAATGTTGAATAAACACACTGTGACTGTGATGACCTTACCTATGTCCCTGAATCGGCTACTTATAAGTGCTATATGGAGGATCACACAGCCACACGCATCAAAATAAAGAATTATGTGCTTAATAATGAATTGTACAATAAAATATACATTTGTAAATTCATTTACAAATTCATTTTTAATTTTATTTATTCAAACACTACTAAAGTAATTTAATATTATTTAATAATTTAATGAAAAATAAAAACACTGTTTTTAAATCAATATTTTAAAATGAATTATTCATCCATCCGCTACCGCTTATCCTTTTCAGGGTCGCGGGGGGCACTGGAGCCAATCCCAGCTGTCATAGGGCGAGAGGCAGGGTACACCCTGGACAGGTCGCCAGTCTGTCGCAGGGCCAACACACAAGGACAGACAACCATTCGCGCTCACATTCACACCTAGTGGCAATTTGGATTATCCAATTAACCTATCCCCACAAGCTGCATGTCTTTGGACGGTGGGAGGAAGCCGGAGTACCCGGAGGGAACCCACGCAAACATGGGGAGAACATGCAAACTCCACACAGAAAGACCCCGGCCTGATGGTGGAATTGAACTCAGGACCTTCTTGCTGTGCGGCAACAGTGCTAACCACCGTGCCACCGTGCTGCCATATTTGAATTATTCATCTATTAATAAATACTTTAAATCAAAAATAAGGCTCACAAAAAAGAATTAAACTCTCAATCAAACCCTCATTTCAAAAAAAAAAGTGAATTCCAAAATTAAAAAACAGATTTTGAAAATTGTTTTAAAAACACAATTTTAAAAAGACAAATAAGTAAATGGATTAAAAAATCAAAGATTTTCAACAAATATATTTCTGACATTTTAAATGGCGATTCCACAACTCATTCGAAAGTGGTTTAGCTAACAGATTAACTACTGGATTATATCCTGGATTAGTTGACAGATTAATTATTGGATTAGCTATCTGATTTCTGAAATCCCAAAGCAATACATATTAGCTTTGCAACAGTGTAAGGAGCTCCCTGATTGGTTGGACATACGCATGCACTGCTAAGAAGTGTGTGTGCTTGCACAAGGGCCATTCAGCCTCCAGAGTGACACTCTGCCCGACACGGATATGTGAAGAATGAAGGGACCCTGCAGTTCTATCTCTACTTTTAAGATTAGGCTTAAAACTTTCCTTTTTGCTAAAGCATATAGTTAGGGCTGGACCAGGTGATCCTGAATCCTCCCTTAGTTATGCTGCAATAGACGTAGGCTGCCGGGGATTCCCATGATGCATTGAGTTTTTCCTTTCCAGTCACCTTTCTCACTCACTATGTATTAATAGACCTCTCTGCATTGAATCATATCTGTTATTAACCTCTGTCTCTCTTCCACAGCATGTCTTTTATCCTGTCTTCCTTCTCTCACCCCAACCGGTCGCAGCAGATGGCCCCGCCCCTCCCTGAGCCTGGTTCTGCCGGAGGTTTCTTCCTGTTAAAAGGGAGTTTTTCCTTCCCACTGTCGCCAAAGTGCTTGCTCATAGGGGGTCATATGATTGTTGGGTTTTTCTCTGTATCTATGAAGCGCCTTGAGGCGACTTTTGTTGTGATTTGGCGCTATATAAATAAAATTGAATTGAATTGAATTGCAGTGAAACAGAGAGCTGAACCTCCACGTGTGTGCCTGCGGACTGAGCTGATAAAACAAGTAAAAGTACAAATGTGTACAAGTTACAGACGTCATTCTTAATAAAGCTACACAACACTTTTGGTGTGACTTTATATTGTGTGTTAAAGGGGATAATGGTTAGGAGGTAAAGTAGAGGATGCAGAGACAATCATCACTGAGGCAGTCTCTCCTGCATGAAGTCCAGTTGGTGGTTTTCCTGTGTGTGTGTGTGTGTGTGTGTGTGTGTGTGTGTGTGTGTGTGTGTGTGTGTGTGTGTGTGTGTGTGTGTGTGTGTGTGTGTGTGTGTGTGTGTGTGTCTGATGCCGCAAAGCTGACTATGAGCTGTAACATCCTCCATGACTGTGGTATGGAACAGATGTGGGTGTGTCCTCATCTCACGGAGGAGTCCAAGTTGTCATCAAACAAACCTTCACACAAAAACAAAATATAAACAAATAAAATTACAGCAGTGATTTAATTACTTTATGACCTCTGTTAAAATTATTTCTACATCATTTGCTCAATATATCACAGCATTCAGGGCCATTATAAGCACAGAACGTACAGAGAAAGGTAGGGGAGACCGGGGATAGTTGTAACATTTTTGACATTTCTGTCTGTAAATTGGAGCTCTTTTAAGGTAGTGGATTCAAAATGTAATGCAAAGTATTTACATGTCTCTGCTATTAAATAGTGCAGCTATTTTCTCTGCAGCACAATTACCCATTGCATGGTATGGTCTCAAACACAAAGAGTGAAATGTTACAATTAACCCCATAGTCTGGGTTAGTTGTAACATATCCTGGGGTAAAATGTAACACAATGAAATAAGGGTACTAACAAAACATTAACATGTAATCTTTGTTTATTCAACACATGAATGCACTTAGAGCCATTTATGTAGCTGTGTGTGTGTGTGACAGAATGCAGACATCTAACTTTTGAACATATTCCAACCCCCCAAAAAAGACAAATTATGGAATTTTCTGCAACTGAATATTTCATTAATTTTGGTTGGTCTTCCTTGAGTTTGGCCTCATTGGCTCAGTGGGCATTATAACCTACAGCTCTTGCACCAATTTTGAACATAACAATGAAGCTGAAAAAATGTAGTTGTTCACCAGCATCGCAATTCCATTACTTTTTATCATGGTTTACCTTGGTGTGGTTTGCAAAGTGCTTCAGAAAGATGAGGAAATCTGTTTCTTGCACCCATCCTGATTTATTTCCACTACCAGTACTTCCTACTGGTCCATCTCTGACACAGAGGTCTGCATAATGTATGTGTGGGAACACAAACAGTGGAGGAATTGTGTTGCCAACGGCATTAACCGCATATACAAAAGCGACCAGTGAACCTCTCTCTGCTGATGTCGTTGCCCCAACTTGTTTAATATAAGTTAAAGTAATAGTGTGGTAAGTTGTAACATCTGCATTATTGTTACAACTAACCCAGACTGTTGCTGTTACAACTGACCCAGACTCCTGTAGCCATGAACTAGCTAACATTACAGCCAACGGCTAAAACATTAGCACTAAAGACCTACACAGAATATATCCCCATAGACATACAAATAACATAATTTAAGTTTGATGAGTTTAACTGCAAAGCAGATAATGCTATTACAAATTGAAATAAAGTAGAAAAACTTACTTTTTGGCATACAAATTACTTTTTTCGTGTTAAATTGTCTGTGTTTGACGAAATGTGCTGATTTTTCACATGTGATAGCAGAACTGAATTGGGCATGCACAGGATGAGTCACATCATTTGAAACTTAGCCCTGATTGGAGAAATTGAAAGTGTTACAACTGACCCACGTTACAACTATCCCCGGTCTCCCCTACTAAACTGAATCAATTTCAGCTTTTGTGCGTGCTTACACTTATTAGCAACACAAAGTTATGAGCACAAACAGCAGTGTAGAAAAATCCAGGCAGCTAATCCTGTTTAATCTCAGAGCTAATCAATATGCTAATATAAATGCTCATCTGTGAACTAACAGGAAAGGGAAATAGATTTTCATATGAGTTGTGGAATCACCAGTTTAAATGTCAAAAATTAATCTCTGAATTTTGAATCCATATACTTATTTCTCTTTTTGAATTGTGCTTTAAAAAACGATTTTGAACATCTGTTTTTTTTTTTATTTTGGAATTAAAAAATGTTTAAAATTTGGTTTTGAATGAGAGTTTAATTCTTTTTTGGGAAATTCATTTTCGATTTGAAGTATCTATTAATAGATTAATAATTCATTTTGAAATATTGGTTAAAAAATAATGTTTTTATTTTAAATTTAAATATTAAAAAAAAAACTTTAGTCATGTTTGAATTAATAAACGAATTAAAAATGAATTTGTAAATGAATTTACAAATGTATATTTTAATATCAATATTGTACAATTCATAATTTAAGCACAGAATTCTTTATTTAAATGGCTTTCTTTGTCTTTTTTATACATCTACTAATCTGCGGGGTGTTTTTAAACTCTTCATTCAGTATTTATTCAACATTAAGATTTATACATATATATATATATATATATATATATATATATATATATATATATATATATATATATATATATATATATATATATATATATATATATATATATATATATAAAACACCCAGCACGCCCCTGCGGGCGGTTTATCCTTCAAGCTCGGGTCCTCTACCAGAGGCCTGGGAGCTTGAGGGTCCTGCGCAGTATCTTAGCTGTTCCCAGGACTGCGCTCTTCTGGACAGAGATCTCCGATGTTATTCCCGGGATCTGCTGGAGCCACTCGCCTAGCTTGGGAGTCACCGCACCTAGTGCTCCGATTACCACGGGGACCACCGTTACCTTCACCCTCCACATCCTCTCCAGCTCTTCTCTGAGCCCTTGGTATTTCTCCAGCTTCTCGTGTTCCTTCTTCCTGATATTGCTGTCATTCGGAACCGCTACATCGATCACTACGGCCGTCTTCTTCTGTTTGTCTACCACCACTATGTCCGGTTGGTTAGCCACCACCATTTTGTCCGTCTGTATCTGGAAGTCCCACAGGATATATATATATATATATATATATATATATATATATATATATATATATATATATATATATATATATATATATATATATATATATATATATATATATATATTTCTTTACCCAAGACGAATCATTTAAAATCTTCTTAAAATATAATTAGTTATGTTTTTCTATTGTAAGTTGAGCTAACCTTGACAAAATTGGGTAGTTACTTAACTTTAATCAACTAGTTGTACAACTGCATTATTGGACATTACAGGCTTTTTCTTGCAATTGCATTACAGCCTTTTATTCCCTACAGTGTCTCAAATATGACATTGCTTCCTGCGAAATATATGTTATTGTTTTCTGTAATAAATATCAGAAAATTACAATTACAGACCACTGTGTTTTAAACTCTTAAAATCTTGCATATTGTCCGTTTTTTAAATTCTAGTAAATATTCTGTACACTGTTGATGTCCTGATAGCTGCAACTAATCTGATGGCCACTAGAGACTCCCATGGAGTGAATGTTTTAACTGTAGTACATAAGCAACCTGTCTCTGAATCTTTTTTTGATTGTTTCACTGTTTGATTCTTTTGTTTTATAATTATTATTATGACAAAAATGTTCTTCTTAAATTTGACTGTTAACAGTTTTCAGAGATTCTGAATGTTTGCAAACAAAATTACTATTAGTAGATAAACAATCATAAAAAACAACTTCTGGATTCCGCATTAAATTCCTCCTTCGATGCAATATGATTACTTTCTAACAAACATATGATTAAACAAAATCGTAACTCAATGTTTGTATATTTCTTGTTTTAATCATACTGTGTGATTCCGTACTATTCATGGTTCTTAGTTGTTTTCTGCTTATGTTATATTTATAGTTTCTAGTCTAGTGCCTTCCCTTGTTTCACTAAACTAAACGTGGAACACAGGGAAGGCACTCATGTCCTGAATGTTTCCAACACATTGATAGCATGGTTGCTTTGCTCCTGTGTCTTTTTAGGTCCCTTCCAGCTTTTTATTTTGTTATTACCCTCTTGTCTGGTCTGTCTTTCATGGGTACACTTTCTTCTCATCGGAAACATCATTCGCCCACATCAATTTCTCCAACTGCTCCAAATATGACTCAAAATTCCTTCCTTCGATTCATTATATTCGACAACACGACCCACAGTGTTTTTTCTTATGTTTGAACAGTCCCTCAACAGCCTCTTTAACACTGAAATTTTTTTAAAATCCTGGTCGCTAGTTGTGAAATTCTTGAATACTGGAGGGCAACAATTCACTCTATTACAAAAACGATATGTCCAAATGAACAGAATCAACCTTTTTGGGACCCCGATAAGAAGTGAGCCACCTTTTTTAGTAAAGACAACCCAGGGTTAATCCTCAAGTTATCTTGATAGTAGTAGTAGAGGCCTCTAAGATGAAAGAACAGAGATTGCTTTACTTTGTAATTTGTCAAGGAAGACACCAATTGCCTTGCTTGTCCTGACTGTCCTGTCACTAATATATAGTGAATAAATGTCCTAGTCATCAGAACTTTGATTTAAATCAGATTATATAATATAATGGCTGCCATGGCATCAAAATATGCAGCTCAGTATTGACAATCCTTGTTTTTATCCCACCTGTGGATTAATAATAATGCTAACTGGTGTCATGGTAGACACGTGAACGCGCTTTTCTCACATGACGTTACCCAGCATTCTGCGGGCGAGCTCACAGAGATCGTCAGAAGATCAAGGAAGAAGATGCGGGAAGGTGAGTGAAGGCATTTACTACATAACCGCCCACATAACATAACATCTGTCGTGTTAGGCTCATCTGCACAGTGTTATCCAGCTAAACAAACGTTAGCGACGTTTTAGGTGGTTGTATCTGTTTGTAAACGGTGGCATTTGGCAGTATTGGAGGAGGACGCGCTTACAGTCCCGAAACTTCGCGTTATGGGCGAAGTTGTCACCGGTAGCAAACTGTTGCTCGTTGTTAGCTTCGACAGTGGGCGCGTTTTCAGCGTTTAAGATATCCGGTTTGCTGTTTAAAACGCGGAATGATACAGACTGTAAATGTGAAACCAATGTCCGGGAAGACAAGTGATAGTGATAGCGGACAGAGCAGCCTGCTACCGCTGTTGCTGACAAGTGTTTGCTACTGTTAGCTGTTTAGTTTGAAAGGGGTTGCCATGTGACAAGCCAGGCTTTTTATTTTGATAAATAAAGAGATTTAGCAGGGAAGCAAGTTTGCTCACGTCGAAAGAGGCGTGGACTCATCGTTAAACAGATGTCACCAAGCTGCCACGAATGATCATTTAGTTTAGTTTTGGTTATGTAACTTCGAAACTGAAACACGGAATCACTGTAATATTATCACAAAACCGGACCATTGCAGGTGGAACAGTGAGTCACGTTTCACATCTGGCCAGCGGCAGAGTGAAATTATAATTTAGGGTGTTGTTTCGGTCTAAGTGTTGATTGCGTTGTCCATTGATATTCGTTTACATTTTAAACTCCAGTTGTTAAAATGTAAACAAAACGGACTCATTTAGTAATGAGCAGTAATAATCCTACCTTTAGACAACATAAACTAGTAGCAAGTATTAAAATATATGTATATGTAAAAGATAAAGTAGTTGCAGTTTCATATGTGAGGAGCCATGGATGGTGAGCCACAAGCACCACCCTTTTGTGAGGTAGTTTTTGTTGTTTTTCCACAGACAAACATAGATAGATGGCCCTGTGCTGAGGATAAGTAGGCTAACATGAAAGCAGCTTCATTCAAGTTTGTGAAGGAAGGGGAAAAGGGATCTGCAGCATATGAAAGGCAGTGGTTGCCAAATAATATCAAGAGCTGCAGCTAAATAGTGTCTAAAAGCACAAAATAAGATTAATCGTCTGATCAGACTTCTGAAAAGCTCAACAGGAGAAAAAAAGAAAATGCAAAGAAGTGCAAGTGATCTCTTTTTGTAGGGTTTTCGAAGAACTTACACAGATCTTCGAAGTATAGCCATAAGGAATAAACTTTCCTGATGATGTTCCCAAGAACTGAGGTTTATTTGTGGTTGGGGTCCTAGTTACCACTGGTGTTTCTAAGAAACAGTGGAGCTGAATGATTCTTTGAAATTTCACTTTGACCTTTACATTGGGAACAGTCTCAGAAAAGGGAAGTGAACAGAGTTTTTGTTATCTGTAGGCCTGCAGCGAATCAGCAAGTAACTTGATTACACACAAAAAAAACCTCAACACAATCTATTTGCTTTGGTGATTTCTTTAATCCACAACTCTGTAACACTTAGTTGTCACCATTCAAAGGCAAGTGTTTCTTCCACTAAAAATAAACCTGTAGTAGAAGTGTATATAAGAGCCCCCACTGTGAATGCAGAGTATTACAACATTAAATCCGTCCAGGCCCCAGTTTTTCAACAAAAAGACTGATAACACAACAGCAGTAGTGACAGTGATGGTGTCATAGTTGAGTGTGAAGCTAAAGCTGGAGAAGTTCAGATAAACTCCTAACCCAATCTGATACCATGTTTGAATTGGGCAATTTGCTGAAAGCTGATGAAAGCAGTGCTGTTTTCTGTCACAACAGTAGGTACAACAAGCAGGGGGGAATCTAAGAGGGTGACATTATTTCAACTCTTTGATAACATTATTTTGCATATTTATTATAAAATCGGAATTAAATTGTTTTACAACTACGGATGTTCCTGGCTACTAAGTTCCTTGTCGACTAAACAAGGAAAGTAAATTAGACTAACCAACTAGGCTAAAACTAAAATTTACACTCAGATATAAAGCCAAATTTGGGAACTGTTTTATGTCCAAAGCCTTTTAAACAAAGACAATTTAAACCTTTAATCCCATTCTTCAATAACGAGTCATGTTGCTTAACTGTGCAGCACCTTGCATGGTGCTTTATAAACATTGCACATTGTAGTCCAGACAGTGAAGAAGAAAAACACTAAATTAATGTTAAATATGATATAAAAACATGTTACTGCAAACATGTTAATGGGTTGTTAAAAACATGACAAATTACCACCTGAAAAATGAATAAACCCTGACTAAAAAGGGTGATTTTGTGCCGTGTTTTTTGCACGCTGTTTGAAAATTCATGGCAACCGCTTCAATGAAAGTTCAAATCTAAAATAACAAAAAGATAAGTCATCCATCCTTTTTCTTCTGCTTATCTGAAGTTGGGTCATGGGGACAGCAACCTAAGCAGGGAAGCCGAGAATTCTCTCTCCCCACCCACCTCCTCCACCTTATCAAGGGAAACGTCGAGGTGTTCCCAGGCCAGCCGCTGCATACATCGGTCGGACCAGCTTACCCAGAAGGCCTCAGCTGACTCCTTTCGATGTATGACTAGACTCCTCTGCATACATGATACGTTTATCTGCGATCTAATTTTTTCACCTTTAAAAGAACTAGCAATAATAGCGTTAACAACAAATCAGGCCGAGGTTAACAGATTTAATGTCGTTTCTCATCATATGCATCTGGTAGTAGATGGTTGCATGACATTAGGACACAACTATTTACTGGCATCGTGTATCAATTAATGTATAAAACAATTAGATTAAATGACTATTACATCTGGTACCGACTAGTGACAGTAGCAACGGTTAGTCAACTATTTGGCTAGTCACACACAGTAGTTAACTAACTACTTAAACATCTAAAAATAAAGGCAAACCAGTAAAGTTTTGCATGGGCCACTGACCTGGCACTGTAAGGCTGGGCACTGAATTATTATTAACATCAATTATTAACATTATCAGCATCTACACCATCAGAACTTTTTCTGCACCATGAAATTTTACATCAAACCGCAGGTTAAGCCTCAGTTCTGAGAATGCTGATGTACTCGCTTTTCTTCATTGCACATGCTCATTTATAGGCTTGCAAACTCACTTATTCACTACCACATGTAAACACACAGACAACACACACCAAATCTACTTCATCCTGAAGATATAATAATGTCAGAACTCTTATTTTTCCATCTGTTAATGTAAGTATGTATACCTATTTTTATCTAATATCACCATACTTCAGATTATTTAATTTTGCATTTAAGAAAATATTTTCTTAAGAAATATGTTTTTGATATGGCACGCAAATACAGCAGTAAGGTTTTTTTTTGACAAATGTGGATTGCAGTGAAACTAATAAAAATATTGCAATGTCAAAAATCAGCAGTTCATTTTACTCTGTTGAATATTTATTATTGCTCAATTAGCGATAGAATAGCTGATTACTATAATCTATAGCTGCAGCCCTTTCCTCTGTGCGAGCTTGTTTCTAACTGCTGTTTAGTGGGCTTTGCAGGCAGATGTGCATCACACTGCAGCCCTTATAGCATTAAAATATTGTGAGAAGCCTAAAGGTCATCTCTCTAAGGCACGGAGTGCTGCCCAGAAATGGAAAAACACAATCGACCATGTGTCAAAACTGCGACAAAGCTTTCAGTGTTTATGAGCATCTCCACATTTGGCACGGTGTCCCGATTTCACTCTTCGCTGCAGGCTCTGCGCTCTGACAGCTGCTGCTGACATGAAAGATTTTACTTTTCTTTTTTTAGTAAAGCCACACCACACACACTGGTCCATTGTCTCCATGATCATTTCCACAATGGCTTTTAATGTAGCACGACGATGCATGTTAAACTGTGACTGCTCTTTTTATTAATCATCATATGCAATATGATCTTTAGTGGGTGAATGTCCTCTCCTGTGTTGTGTGTGTGTGTGTGTGTGATATTTAGGAACGCATTAATTCAACTTTTTCCAGTTTTAATTCAATATAGGGTGCCAATTAGACACCAGTGTTGAATTAAAAAACTATTCCTCACTGTGGGAAGAGACTGGGAAGAATTCTTTATGTGTAAAGAAACATCTAGTTTGACTTTCCTTTAATTGATCAGAGTCTGCTGATTCTGGAGTGCAGGATAGCAGTTTCTATTCCTGCTTTATGACACATGACTGTTAAATTGAAATAATCCTAATAAAAAATTAAAAGCATTCCAACAAGTGCTACAGCAAACATAACGGGTGAACAGATGGGCCCATAGATCAGCTCTTTACCACTGACAGCCGATCCAGCTTTTGTTAGTCGGGATTGAATGGGTATCAGATCCGAATCGAATTGGTGCATCCATGGTGGACAATCCCACGACACTTTGGGTAACCCTGTGTATGTAGTTTGTTTCCTTTTTTAGTTGGAAGTTTGTTTTTTGTTTCATGTTTTGCAAAGTTCTGTGTTGGAGGTTGTTGAACTCCAAGCCTCAAGGTCTGGTGTCCTGCAGGTTTTAGATTTCACCCTGCGTCAACACACCTGAATCAAATGATTAGTTCATTACCAGATCTCTGGAGGACTTCATAACGTGTTGTGAACGTAATTTAGCCATTTAAATCGGCTGTATTGGATCAAGGACACATTTAAAACCTGGAGGACACCGGACCTTGAGCCCTGGAGTTCCCCGACCCACAGCTAAATCATCAAATGTAAGACATCATGCAATGTGTCGTTGTCAGGGAAGGTAAATAGTGTTGTTACAGCAAAGATGTTGCAACGTGACATTGTTATATTACTTAAACATTTTTTTCAAGATTAATTGCTGACAATATGATGCAGCACAGACCCAATGGCCAGTACACTACTGGATACCTTCCCAGTTATATTATAATAAAGGGCGTGAATTCATTTCATTTTCATTTGGAGATGCACCATCTTTGCCATTACAGAAGTCTTCCACAGATTTGTTTATTATTTTGTGACTGCCACGTTTTCTCCTTATCTTTATTGCTCTTTATTGCATAACAGTCAGCTGCTCTCATGAGGTCAGTTGAACTTCAACCCTTGAACAGAGTAATCACTGGCAATGAGATCACTGCGATCTTTGGGCTTCCCCTAAGTCTTTTATTTAGATGTATAAAGCGCACATCAGAGGTTTGCTGTATCGACACAGAGAGCTTCAAATGAATGACAAGTTTCACTCGGCGGTCTCTTCTTCTTTCTCTCTCTTTCCTTCACAGCCCCAGAAATGGATTACGAGGTTGTGTTTGCAACCTTGGAGAAAGTGTGCCAAGACAACATCTCTGTTTTTTGCGGGCCTTCTCGTTTGCCACACGGCACTGCTGTTGAGCGTCTGGTCACTTGTGTGAAACAGATTCAGGAACATGGTCGAGCCCTGGAGCCTGTAGTAACCAGCTTCACCGCCGTCTATCACCATTATGACTTTGATGCACAAACACCCGGGAATGGCTACCGCACGCTGGTCAAGGTATGACGGTGGCTGGACCGTGTGTGTTATGTGACTAACAGTGTGTTTGGTTTTTCACATCTTTGGTTTAAATCATTAGAAAAAAATCTGTTTATTAGATTGTAGGTTATTGCATTTTAACAACAACAACATTTTAATATTTGTATTTCTGCAAATATTAGAAGTGTGGGGTTCACATGATTCAAGTACAGATTCACTCATTTTTATTGATCTATTTATCCATTTTCTTCTGCTTATCGAGTTCAGGATAATGGGAGGGTTGGACCTTATTGTTTTTGCTCAGTTAACATATTTTTCCATTTAGGTTTTTCATTTGAGTTTTTTTTTTTTCAAGTTTATAGAAATTCAGCAACAATATAAAAATATCAATTCAGTTCAGGAGATCTTTTTTATGTGTAAACCTTAAATTTAAAAAAAATCTGTTGATATCTTGAGTTATACAGACACTCCTAAAGCATGAGAAATAGTAGACATTGTGCATAGGAATAAAACAAATTAACAATTAACAAACAAACTAAGTAATGCAAAAGTCTGTAGAAGACTGACAAAATATGATATCAGTCTGATTAATTGTCTGCAGTGAGTTAACCCTTTAAGACCTACCATAGAACCAAGTCCGCCAGAGCTTACTTTATATTTTTACATGCTGTGGAGCCATTTTAGGGAATATTTCAAGTTGCTATACATCAATACAACTGTTATAGCCCAAATTTTAATAATATGTATGCATTAAGTCCATAGTAACTACATAAATTGCAAAAAAGTGCAATAAACTACAAAAAAATTGAAAATCGTTTTTGTTTTTTTTACATATATTTCTACTTCGAGAAATTTAAGAGGCTTATCCCTCAAAACTTTAAATACAAAAAAGTTGCAAAAAAATAGTTTACAACAACAGGAAATTTATTTTGAGTGTCTTCATAATTTTATTTTTGAGATACACCAATTTTTATTTACTGCAGAAGAAACTAAAATAAATCCTATAATGCAAATTTGCAAAGAAAACAGCAGGTGCATCAAAATAAACGATTTAAAGCAGTTCAATTTGAGTTCTAGGCATCCCAGAAACTATTCAGAAAAGCATGAAGTCTAACATGACTTTTAAAAACACCAGAATAGGCTTATAAGGCCTATAAATAAAAAACTACATTTTCTGTGAAAATGACGTCACTTCCGGTTACGGGCAGGTAATGGCGGACATGCGATAGTTCGCGCTGACGTCAGTGTAGGAAGTGTTATTAACAGCTGATCGGATCGGCAAAGCCTGTTTCTGGAATATTATGTTTTTGTTCCTGCAAGCGCTTTTTATGCAATTTTTGCAAAGCTTTATGTGGAAGGAAAACGTGACCTAGGACAAGCTGATGGCATAAGATGTAAGTACAACTCCTCCGGTTTTATATGCAAAAAAATTATTGCGCTAGCTTACGCGGTTCCGGTTCTACAGGGTTTTAAAAATAGTTACGCAAAACGGAGCGTGCCCGCTCCGACCGGCTTTAAAGGGTTAAAGTACAAACTCTGCAAATTGGAAAACAACCACAAAATTCTTTAATGGTTTAAAAATGGTTGACTTCCTGTGTGGTTTAAGGTTTGGTGGTTACACTACTGTGAAATGTAGTTCTTCCTTAAGTTTATATAGTAGGTACCAAGATTGAACCAAGATTAAAACAATCTTAAATTTTCATAGGTTTTGGAGCACATCATAAATGTTATAATAATCACTACAGATATAAAAAGCCCATCATCTCAGTGTGTGATTGGGCTGCATGAGAGCCTTTTTTAAAATTAACTATATTTCATGAAAAGCCATAATAAACATGTGCATTTCATGTATGCCTTCCAACCTCTCATCCTGTTTCTTCTTTCAGGTCTTGGAGGCTTGCCTTTTGCACATCATCCACAAAGCCCGTTACATTGCCTCCAGTTACAGCAACCCCTTCTTCAGGGTTGACCACAACACGTCTGAGATGGAGGCGTACTGCAGCGCCCTTTGCCAGCTCCGAGCTCTTCTCCATCTCGCCCAGCAGCTGATCAACGACAACGACTGCGGCCAGCTGTACTCCCTGCAGGACAAGGACCTGAGCCGCAGCTTTGTGCAGGAGTACTCCTCCATGCACAAAGCGTGTTTCTACGGCCGCTGTCTGGGCTTTCAGGTCAGCTAACAGTGGAGACATATTTGTAATCAACTTTATTGTTTTATTATATATATATATTTTTTTGTTGGTTTGATTTGTCAATTCTGCCACCTGCAGCCCTGCAGTAGGTTTTAGACTTTTCCCCTAATAAAAACATGACAAGGATTTTAACTGCGATTTAATTTCTGGCAGCTTAAATTACATTTATTTTTATTATTTAGAAATAAAAGCAAAGGCTTCACAGACTATCATTAAGTACTGTAATATAGGCTCATTACGCTTACTATATGCAGATTAGGCAAGTTTACACTGGGCCCCATGAACTAAGGCCCAGCCACCAGATGCTCCTGGGCCTGGTTCCAGGGCGAGCCCCTGGTAACCCTGTCCCAGGCAGGGTGAACCGATCCCTAGGTCTTTCACACAAGTCTCTTATGTTTTGTGGTTGTAATTAATACTTAAAAATAAGTAAGAGCCCTGTCTTTTGAATGTATTTATTAAATGCCCCTCTTATTTTGTTTCACAGTACTCCCCTTCCATTCGCCCATTCCTGCAGACTGTTGTCATAAGTATGGTTTCATATGGAGAAACCTATGGTAAACAACAGTCAGGCTTAGGTGAGGTTTTTTTTATTTTATTTAGGATGTTGTCAAAAGTTACATTTCCTTCTTCTGAATGGGCATTTTTACCTTTAACCATCTTTAAAATAAGTATCTGTCCTCCTTTAGGAACAGCAGCCTTGTCTCTCCTCACATCAGGGAAGTATGTTATTGATCCAGAGCTCCGGGGCGCTGAGTTTGAGCGCATTACCCAGAATCTGGACATGCAGTTCTGGAAGTCCTTCTGGAACCTCACAGAGTCCGGCCTATTAACAGTAGGCAGAATCACAGACTCCTTCTTTTGCTTGTCTTTTACCTAAAGTTATCTTCAGCATTTGAACTTTCTTCCATTTCTTACTCTTTTCAGGGCTTCAACAGAATAGCCTCCAAACAAGTGCAAGTAAACTTCACCATGACCGTGCCTCCAGTCACTCTACGCCTTCCTCTGGCCTCCGACCCCAGGCTCTCTGTCACCGTGTCACCTCCAATAGCTCACTGGGGCCCCGGGCCAGTCCACATGCGTCTGATCTCCTATGAACTCCGAGAAGGACAGGTGAAGGTCAACAACTCGTAGAGTAGAAGAAGAAGAAAAAAGACATTTTATGTAGAGAAGGCATTTAAAAGACTATAATATGTAAATACAGTTGTTGACACGACTGACCAATATGGTGAGGATCAGACTTTTTACAGAATAAGTGCAGTAAATAAATTCTGTATTTTTTGTATTATGTGTTTTTGAGATTGGATAAAACTAGTAGAGCTATTTTAGTAACCAGTAAAATTTGCTTATGGATGGGCAATGAAAAATGAGCACAGGGGAAATATTCAAGGTTTTCATTAGAGAGCTGCAAAAATGTGGTTGTACACATGCTGAAAGATGACTTCTGTTAAAAGACTTGATTGCTTTGTTTACTTTATTTTATGATCTCATCCTTTCACTTTACAGGACAGTGAAGAGCTTCTAGTTTTGTCCCGTGCTAAGCCTCCCCCCATCTCCACCCATCTGCCCTGGGTACAGAAACAGCCTCGCTCCCCCTGGCTGCTCATCCACTTCCATGGAGGGGGCTTTGTGGCCCAGACTTCGAAGTCTCACGAGGTACAAAACAGAAGACAGACTTTTTTCTTTTTTATCTGTCATAGCTGTTCTGATTAATTCTACTCAAATTCCAATGATAATAATAGTAACAGGTAGCATTAGATCTTGCATTCCTGTGAAAATAAATTAATCGCATGCCTTTTAACCCACTCGTGTTGCAGAACTATCTTCGCAGCTGGTCGAAGGAGCTGAATGTCCCGGTCCTCTCCGTCGACTACTCTCTGTCACCTGAAGCACCCTTTCCCAGAGCTCTAGAGGAATGTTTTTACGCCTACTGCTGGGCACTGAATAACTGTCACCTGCTGGGTCAGTGTGTGTTATCTTACTGTAAAGCTAAACTCATTGTAATTCATGGACCACATGTTGCCTAATTTGATTTAAAGTGGGGCAAACCAGTAAAACCAGTCCATAATGACCTATTTTTTTCAAATTTCGTCTTTCTTATAAGTTTTTCTGAGAATTTTTGAAACTGTTCATGAACCCCAAAGCCAAGAAAGCCATAAAATCATCCTTTACCCCACTCTCTACTTTTTATACTTTAGGAATTTTCTCTTGTTTAATTTTTTCTCATGAGAGATTAATTTAAAAACAGATGATAAATAGTCTGAGATATCTTAAGTTAAAAAAAGTACACAACAGTACACCACACATAAATGACTGCATTTACTGCAAGTAGTAGATTGAGCACTAGATTGACAAAATCATGGCAGGAAGTATTTTTACAGTTTAAAAATATCACAACAGCACATCTGAATCTGCAGCCATGGCCCCAAAGAATTATTGTGGGAATTATTTTTGTTTTTATTGTCAGGCTCCACTGCAGAGCGAGTTTGTCTGGCAGGCGACAGTGCTGGAGGGAATCTCTGCATCACCGTGTCCATGAAGGCCATATCCACCGGCATCCGAATCCCTGATGGCATTATGGCCGCCTACCCCGCCACTTTGCTCACCACCGATGCTTCACCCTCCCGCCTGCTCACTCTCATTGACCCGCTGTTGCCTCTAGGTGTACTCACCAAGTGCATTAATGCTTATGCAGGTATGTGTGTGTGCAGGGCGTGTGTGCCTGCATGGAGATCAGGTGTGTTGTTTTACAGATCATTTAACACAAGTACATCCAGGTGCCACCTGACAAGAACACGGAATATTAAGAGGATTTATGTATAAACCGTCAAATGCGGGAGGAAAAACTTACGATTTGTCTGCCCTGTCAAACTTCTAATTAAGCATGTACTAAAAACAAAATCCGTGCCTACCTTCGATTTAATCTTCATTGCACCGCCTAGATGTCTTCCTGTTGTCAGCCACGCATAACTGCCAAAGCAAAAACTGGAAGGTTTCAGTCATGTGACCTGTTGTTCACTTGTTGTTAATTACCAAAAACAAAGACATGTATTTATCACCATCATTCTAATAATATAAGTGTTTCATGCTTTGTCTGAGTGGACCTGTACTATATGTGGTTCTGCTTTTGCTGTCATACCACAACCATTTTTAAACCGGGAAATAATGACATAATTTCAACAATGGCCGCCCCTCCCTGAGCCTCATTCTGCCAGAGGTTTCTTCCTGTTAAAAGGGAGTTTTTCCTTTCCAGTGTCGCCAAAGCGCTTGCTCATAGGGGACATCTGATTGTTGGGTTTTCGCTGTTTTCTCTGTATTATTGTTGGGGTTTAGCCTACAAAAACAATGTAAAGCGCCTTGAGGTAACTGTTGCTGTAATATGGCACTATATAAAGAGAACTGAGTTGAGCTGAGTCTGCTGGCAGACTGGGCAGACTGGGTATAATTTGGTATATTTAATGAAGCCATGCAAACATTTTCCTTAATATCTGTAAATATATTTACAAGTTACATCCTCATGTAAGTTGTAGCCGTCATAGATTCAGGATATACCTTCTTAATAAACAACCTTAAGCTCTGTTAAAAACTGGAACCAAACAATTTTACACTTAATCCAAGTGTCACAATCTAAAGCCAAAAGCACATTTTTTTTCTATAAGCATCAATATCATGGGATATACTAGCAGCCCTGCACCAATTTAATGTCTGTGATGCAGAGTAACAAAAACCAGCACTGGTACTCTGGAAGTTTGATCTGCTTTCTGATCATTTCCAGATAATTAACTTTTAAAAAGATCATTTTGGCTAAAATTTGAAGGCTTGTATAGGCAAATTAGTCAGCCGGCGTAGAGACGAATCACAGAATCTATTATTAAAAATGTACAGAGCAGATTACATCCTGGCTGTCTCAATGCATTTTAGAGCTGAATGTTAATGTGACGGTTGATACACACAAAGGAGCCGCAGCAGACGTGATGAAGCCTGCTCGTCAGTTATGAGCAGCAGAGATCTGGGTGTGTTTATTAGCGCTCTGGAATGTAACTGCTGTAAAACAGTCTGAAAATAACGCATTATTTTTATGATTCACCGCTTTGTTTTTACTGACACTGCTCCCTCTCTTTATTTATTTTTTGGCTCACTCCACCACTGCCTCTCATTCTCTGACTTCATTACTGGCGTAATAAGCCAAAAGATAAAGCCAGCACAGCCTCACCAATCCATTAATGCTCATATTTCACATATCTTACATTTGTTTTGCTGTTCTTCATCTGGTTTCTTTTAGGTTCCTGAGTTGTTGTTGTTTTAACGATGGCACTTGTTGCGTTTGTCTTCTTGCACCCAGCTGCACCCAAGAAGTGTTTCAGGGTCAAAAAGAGACTGAGTGTTGTAATCCCCCAAGACTCTATTGGTATACAGACAATAGTACATCTAGATTTAAATCAAGGTGAAAATGAGAAGACTTACTGGAATAAAGTCTCAAAGTTGTAGTTGGGTAGTAGTTGTGATACAACTGTTCACGATCATCAGTTATATTTGAGACTGAAGCAGAAGGTCTCTGTCAAAGATAATCCAAGAGTTATTCAATAGATGTTCGGTGGATTTAATACCAAGTGCTTCTGAAGCTGTTTTTTCAGTTGTTTTTCTCAAGTACAACTTACTAACCGCTGAAAAGACTTTGAAATACAACCCTCTTATAACCATACAGTGCTCTGTATAGTTACACAGTCAAACCCTCTATCTACCTCTCATCCATGGCCACTTTAAAATCACTAATAGCATGTTTTTGGACTGTGGGATTGAGCTGGATACAGAAAGCCTCTGTTCATATGTGACAAATTCTTCTCATGTATAAGCAATAGAACACCCTCTTTTTAAAGTACCTTAAAAAGTACTTGTAAAACTCTTAGGTATTGGGCATATCTGCTGATTTGTAGTTCAGTGGATATTCTCTAATAATTCACAAGTGTGTGCCAGACTCGTGTGTGGGTTTTTTGTTTTTGTTGTTTGTTTTTCTTTACGGTTGCTGTTTCCTCTGCTGACTAAACGTTGGTATCCTCTCAGGTATAGACTACCAGACGGTGCAGCCTGCAATGGGGAGCAGCACTCTGAGCACTCTGAGTAGAGACACGGCCATGCTGCTCAGTGATCTCACTCAGGGTGCCTCTAACTGGATCCAGTCCTTTCTGGACCCAAGGCGGACTTCAGGTCGCTCGCTCTCCCGCTCGTCTTCACAGAGACAGACTGAAACCCACATGTCCAACCAAGCTTCCGTACCCAACTCTGGAGCTCAGCTTTGTTACCCACAAGGCTTTGAGCCTCTGCGCTCTGAGTCTCTTGCTATGGTTAACCCAACATCCTGTCCAGTTATAAAGAATCCATTTGTGTCACCCCTGCTGGCTCCCAACAGCATGCTGAAAGGCCTGCCACCTGTGCACATAGTGGTAAGAAAGGAGATGGAAAGAGTTCATGTTTAGATTAGGATTTGGGCAACTTTTGGAATTTCTAGCCATAAAACTCGATTTGTTGTCACACAATAGACACCTCTGTCTTTTTCTTTAGTTGATTAGTTTTGCCCATGGGCTTCACACTCATAGACATCCAGTATACATGGGTGTATACATATATTCGCCCATGTATACTAAAGGCTGCCCAAAGTATATTTGAAACTAATGTTTTTCTTTACTTAATTATCACTCTAACCAGTGGATAACAACAATCCCCACACTTTTATTTTGAAGTTCAGTCACTGCTTACTAGCGGTGGCCTTCTTGACTGGTTCTCCATGCATGGGGTTAGATCGATGAGCGGGTCTGTTGCCTCTTTTCCACTAGTGCCTTCTCTGCTCGCCTTGACTCAACTTGAGAAAAGTCCTGTGATGTCATCTGTGTCTGACACAAACAACAAGTGACAATGGAGGACATCGAGACGATATGGTATACAGTGGCTTGCAGAAGTATTCGGCCCCCTTGAACTTTGTCACATTACAGCAATTTCATTGGAATTCCACGTGAAAGACCAACAAAGTGGTGCACACGTGAGAAGTGGAACGAAAATCAGACATGATTCCAAACATTTTTTACAAATAAATAACTGCAAAGTGGGGCGTGCGTAATTAATCAGCCCCCCTGAGTCAATACTTTGTAGAACCACCTTTTGCTGCAATTACAGCTGGCAGTCTTTTAGGGTTTGTCTCTACCAGCTTTGCACATTTAGAGACTGAAATCCTTGCCCATTCTTCTTTGCAAAACAGCTCCAGCTCAGTCAGATTAGATGGACCACATGGCTTGTGGCAAACTGAAAACAGGACTTCTTATGGTTTTCTGTTAACAGTGGCTTTCTTCTTGCCACTCTTCCATAAAGGCCAACTTTGTGCAGTGCATGACTAATAGTTGTCCTATGGACAGATTCCCCCACCTGAGCTGTAGATCTCTGCAGCTCGTCCAGAGTCACCATGGGCCTCTTTGCTGCATTTCTGATCAGCGCTCTCCTTGTTCGGCCTGTGAGTTTAGGTGGACGGCCTTGTCTTGGTAGGTTTACAGTTGTGCCATACTCCTTCCATTTCTGAATGATTGCTTGAACAGTGCTCCGTGGGATGTTCAAGGCTTGGGAAATCTTTTTGTAGCCTAAGCCTGCTTTAAATTTCTCAATAACTTTATTCCTGACCTGTCTGCTGTGTTCTTTAGACTTCATGGTGTTGTCGCTCCCAATATTCTCTTAGACAACCTCTGAGGCCGTCACAGAGCAGCTGTATTTGTACTGACATTAGATCACACACAGGTGCACATTTAGTCATTAGCACTCATCAGGCATGTCTGTGGGCAACTGACTGCACTCATACCAAAGGGGGCTGAATAATTACGCACACCCCACTTTGCAGTTATTTATTTGTAAAAACAAAAATGTTTGGAATCATGTATGATTTTCGTTCCACTTCTCACATGTGCACCACTTTGTGTTGGTCTTTCACGTGAAATTCCAATAAAATTGATTCATGTTTGTGGCTGTAATGTGACAAAATGTGGGAAAGTTCAAGGGGGCCGAATACTTTTGCAAGCCACTGTACCTACTGCTCTGTGTATTGCTTTTTGTCTGACGTATGAGCCACATTGTTCGTTTTTATTCTGGTCTTCGAAATGCTGGTTTTGTTTTTTTGTGAAGGAGTTGCTCTCATGACTCATTGAGTGATGCCATTGATTGGACAATCAGTGGCATGCAGTCCATTGACGTCACCTTTTCAGATCAACTTCGCTCATTTGAAATCCCGGTTGAGCAGGTACTTAAAAAGTACCTGTTACCAAGTACTATCACTTATTGGAAAACCCTAAAAACTGAGTTGAGCCGAACTGAGTAGGTACCACTGGAAAAGGGCTATTGTGTTAGTCTTTTGACAGACTGTCTATTGTGTACCCTGTCTCTGTCCTATGACAGTTGGGATGAGCCCCAGATCTCTCGCCTGAACAGAAAAAAATAGGTGGAATAGAAAAACATTGATTATGACTCCAGCAGAAAGACATAACAAGAGAGTGTTTCTAAAGCAACTTTATTGCTGTGGCTGGCTCAAAAGGCTGCAGAACAGGGAGGCACATGGAACACATTTAGATACATTTAGAAAGGGTAAAAGAAAAGTTTTGTGAGAGGAACGAGGAGAAAATTTGACCACAGGCAGAGGTCCAATCACATGTGCTTCGAGACTGTCATTTGAGACAATATGTAGCACTCACAGATCATTGGTAGCTGAGTCACACAGTGGCTCAACGGGACAGATGCTCTAGAAAATGTACTAGATACAAAAGGCACTTTTAACATTTAGCTTACTTGATTTCTCCTCATAAAGTCCAGTGTGAGTTGAACTGCAGTCTATTACTCACAGCAGAATTTGAATTGACTCTTCCTCCCACGCAGGCCTCTGCTCTCGATGCCCTGCTGGACGACTCTGTGATGTTTGCCAAGAAGCTTCGAGACATGGGCCAACCTGTGAGTCTGACAGTGGCGAAGGACCTCCCACATGGCTTCCTCAGCCTGTACCAGCTCTCCAAGGAGACGGATGTGGCTGCAGAAGTCTGCGTAGCACGAATAAGGGAGGTTTTTGAGCAAGAAAACCCACCGCACGATCTTGTGGAAGAGACTTAATTAAACATGTGTTAAGAGTGCCAACTTATCGGGATGACTGATCCAATATTCTTGGGACTTCTAAATAAAGAAAAAAAGAGAGAGAAAGATCTGACAGAAAAGTGAAAAAGAAACAAATGAGGAGGAATTACAAGCACAAAGTGGAGGAAGCTTTGTCGTTCTGCACTTTAACCCCGCACAGCGTTTTCTGTAGGTAGTCGCGTTCAAGAGAACCACTGAAAACTTCTTACAACCAGCTTTAATAGGATCCTAATAATAATAATAACGACAAAAAACATAGTTATGAAGTATTTTTCTACCAGGATTTACATGTTTACAATCTGTTGAACATTCAGAGTATCACAGACTGACAGAAATTTAACTCAGAAAATCACAATAACCAGCTCTTGTAGTAATTTATCACCTGATGGAAGATTTCTGAAGTCAGTAAGCTGCTGTGCCTAAAATTCAAAGCTGTCTAAACATATACGATCTATGTTAGAAACACTTTATTTCACAATGCCTACGTCAAACTGACCGGTGTTAATGGTTTACTTGTATAGGAATCACCTTCCAGATGCACTGTAGTATTATTATTATTATTATTATTATTATTATTATTATCATTATTATTGTTATTTGGATAAGGTGTGTCATCTGTTTTGGGTTGTTGGGTTTTTTGTTGTTTCTTTTTTTTACAGTTTGTTACATGTTTACTTACCATTAAAAAGGCCATCACCTTGTATTTACCAGCAGTATCTGGTACCAGCGTGAAAGTAACTTTATAAGGTGTAAATTAACTGTTTTATCATGTTGTTATTCTTTCACAACTGTTGAATAAAACTACACTCTGAAGTTTTTGCATTTGCATTTTTTTTAATGAGGTGCATGGTGATAACTCAGATTAGTGAATCTGAGCATTACCTGTCCTTCTTCAACGTTAGGTGTCACAGATGTTGACAGGAAGTAAACTTGCTTTTGATTAGTTTAAATTCAATGTTTATGTTGGTGGCAGTAAATGGTGAAATAAACGCTTTAGTTTTTAACACACTGATGGCTTTTCTCGTTTTCAAATTTTCAAGTGTGTGCAACTTTAGGATCACAGCCTTCATACGGATTGCTCTGTTGCCAGTCATTTCCTTCATTCTTGCAGTTTTTTCTCCCCTTTATCTGTCTGCGTCCTCTAATCGGACTCTGTCAGCTAAATAGCTGCGCTCAGCTTTAATGTTAAGATAAAAATGTTTGTCTGCTACAAGTGCAGACCTCAGTCCATTTCCTGGCTTATGTCACTCAACAGCAGCTGGCAATACTCTGAAGGAAACCTCGATCAATGATGGCAGAGTCATCAGTGCTATAAATAAGTCAAAACTGATTTAAACACAACCATCTAGCTCTATTAGAAAAGGAATTTGTGTGTCCACTCTTTCTACGTTTGCCTCGTTGTCCTTGAGTGAGGGCGTTGATGTGTCACATCAATTACAAAAATGTCCACGAGAAGTTTATAATTCCTGTTCCCATTGAAAGCCTCACATGGCGATACAGTTCCACCATCAGCAGCAACGTCACTGGGATCAAACCTGTTGAGCCAGCTCTTAGAGTTTAATAAGCATCTAGGATACCATTGTCACCAAGAGCACCAGTAAGTCTGAGGAACAGGAGTCAGCAGTCACTGTGTGATTCAAACACATCTTGGATATGCCTGTGTCTTTATCTATCTGGGTCAACGTTTCCAGTCTTTAAAAAGAAAAACAATATTATACCTGAGTTATTGTCCATCAAGAAAACAATAAGACCTTTCAGTATTAACATTTAATATGTGGTCTTTGTACTGTTTTCTGTGTTCTCTAGTGTTACTGTTTTACATAAGCTTGCATGGCAGGTTTTACTGACAACAAAAGTGAAACACATTCTGAACCCAGAGGTCACAGTGTGCATCACCTTAGCTTATCAGAATAACCTGTGAATCTGAGGGAATGTAACATGGCTCTCACATCCTCATATTTTGCAAGTTTTTTGAAAACATATACGGTACTTAAACCTGTATAAGAGCGGGGGGGGGGAGAAACCAAGAAAACTGCTGGTGTGCATCCCTCCTTAAAAGTCTAAGAGAGGAAAGAGAAGCTAACTTACAGTAGGTTCTGAAAGAATAAACACAGAAACGGGCAACTAAAAATGACAGTAAAGTAACATATTGGCTGGTAGTCACAGTTAATAATCCTTCAGATTATGGTATTATGGTCGTGATTTCCTGTGTGCTTCAGATAGCTCCAAAAGTAGTCCCAAATTTTATCTTTGTCTTTTGTATCATTTTTAAGTTTATTCAGCATGGACTCATAGGAAGCAGTCTCTGCCATTGCTCTGAGTCTTTCAGCTCAGGAAGTGCTGTAGTCTTCCAGTGCCTGAGGATAACCCTCAATGCAGTTACCAGTCCAACCATAACAACCGTAAAAACATTATTATGAATTCTTGGAATATGAGAACGGTCTCCTAACAAACACAATTCAGGAGTTAAGGGCACTTCTGATCCTGAACAACCTTTTAAAAGTGTGACGACTTCCTTCCAAAAAGGAGCTTTAAGGGAACATTTCCAAAAACAATGTAGGAAAGTCCACACCTCACTTTTACATTTCCAACAGAGATAGTCAGGCATAAGCTTCATGCTGTGTAATCTTGTTGGAGTATGATAATATCTATGCACAATTTTATATTGTATGCATTTGCTCCTCGCCTCCTTAACATAAATCCCATTTTCTACCAAAATTCCCGTCCATTTTATGTTTGGAATTGGTGCATTTAAATCTTTCTGCCACAAAGTTTTAATATTCGAACACCCACTTCTATTATCATTTACCAACTTATAAAAGCATTATGCTGTGTGGCGCTCCCGAGGAATATTTATAAAATTTAGAACAAGATTTCCATGTCCCCTTCTGAACTTGGACATCACACAATATCTAATTTGCAAATATCTCCAAAGACGTTCCTTCCCTTCCAATTTGTATGTTTGGACAAGATCTATATAGGACATAAATTCCCCATCTTTAAATGAGTCACTAATAACCTTTATGCCATGAGACTGCCACAATTTCCAAAACACCATTTTCTCCCCCCTATACGAACAGCTGGATTGTTCCAAAGCGATGAGTAAAACTGCACATGAGGTGATATTTTAAGAATTCTATATTCAGCCATACCTGGCTAGAGTGAAGCAAAATTGCGTTTGTTGAAGTGCGGCTTTGAGACAGCATACATTTTGGGTCATAATGGGTATAAATCTCAGACTCTATACTCAGCCATTCCTGTCCAGCTTGATTTTTTTCCCCAGTAATTAACCAATTTTGCCACCTCGAATGAGATTGAATATAGTCTTGGATCGGGTAAACTTAAGCCGCCCTTCTCTCTAGGGCCATATAATTTACTTAGCTTGATTCTTGCCCTTTTCCCATCCCACAGAAACTGCTTAATTAAGTTTTCATTCTGTTTGAAGAAAACAGGCAGTATCACATTTGGTAACATGATACGTAGTTGAATTGGGGAGCTATACTCATTTTTACAATATTTATTTTGCCCCACAATGAGATTTTTAATTTGCTCCACTTTTTTGCTCCCAGACGCCTTAACACTCACTCACATCCTGGGCCATCTGACCTCGGGAAATCACATGATAGGGTGGGGCCAGGTTTCACAATGAGCTCACCCGAAACCCTGGCTGATTGGGAACCACACCCGCTTTCACACCTTGGCTCATGTGATTAGGTAGAGGATCATCAGGGGGTCCTTTGTCCCTCTTTGGGGGGAAACTCCCACTGGGTTTAAATCTGGGACTCCCCACCATTGACCCTTAGAACTGAAGAAGCTTCTTGGATGAGAGGTGAAACATCTTCAAACACCTCGAAGAAGTCCAGACGCTTTTCTTTCCAAGCTCCTTAGACGTTTTTATTTTTAGTAGGACTGGGTCAAAATTGAGTTGGGGTAGGTCCTCCATATCTTGGCTTAGCCTAATCCCGAGATACTTCATCCCTCTAGGTACCCATCCTCAAATTAACCCTCTATTATTGACACTCTCTGGGATGTAGGTTAGATTTTTTTTAGCAAGAATGTAGCTGTTGCTCCCTCAGTATTAGCTGCCAGAAATGTTGCCTGAGCTAGGAAGCTTTTATTTACCATTCATCTCTGTACCAAACATTATGGGAAACAGGTTTACAATGTTAAGGAGTCAGAGCAGTAAGAGTGCATATTTGAACTCATTTGAACCCATTACGATCGGTAGGTGATTGTAACCTTGAGCAAAGAATGTGTGGGCAAAGATCTAAAACAACTGTGAGCTGTGTTTCAGGTAATTAGGCACTTTTTGTGACTTTGTATAAAAGTCACAAAAAGGTGCGTTTATGACTGAGAAGAAAACTCTGTGGCTGATTAGATTGCTATATTGCTATATTGATCGCTTTACAGAGCTTTTTTTATATTCAACTTTTATTTAATCATTCCATAAAATATAAAAATAAACATATGAATAATATAATTATAGTTAAAAATATAAATCCTATGTAGCAGTAACTAGGTGCGCCAGCAGGTGGCAGCAACGTCTTGGAGTCTCACGTGTGATAAACAGCAGAGAGACGACGAGGAAGAGGAGACGAAGAAGAGGCGACCATGTTGATTTAAAGGAAGAAGAAACACAATAGAGGAGATTTATATCCAGAAAAAAAATCAGTGATTGAAGCTTATTGTAAAGGAAATAGTTGATCGACCGCGCAGTGAGTGTTCGTTGCAGAAAAATAAAACAATAAAGGTAGGTTTGCGGAGCTTTGAGGCGTTTACTTTCTGTAAAAAACATCTGAGTTGCTATGAGCAGATTAGCATGTAGCTAACGTTAGCGAGTGGAGTTATTTGTGCTAAATTAGTCCGGAGGATAGCCGTATTCCATGAAGCTTTAGTGGAAACATTGCAAAAGAATTAACCCAGTCAAAGTACATTTTTATCGCATTGTTATCGTTATGATAAATTAAAAGATCATAAAAAGTAAAAGACGAACGAACGTTTTAACGGCTCAGTCGCTCGTTAACTTTAGCTCCGTTAGCATAACGTATTTAGTGTTTCTCCTTAGAGGCAGCGTTAATGTAAGATATTAATCAATAAATGAAGGTATGTAAAGTTTATCAAATCCAAAGTAATTGTTTTGGTGTGTTAAAGTTAATTAATTTCAGAGTGCGTTTGGAAAACTGCGTGAAAATTAAGTTTAAGCTAATGTGCAGTCTGAACGGTGGAGGAAAAAAAAACTTGGTAAAGTTATGACGCTGTGAGCAGCTTTTGGCAATCGATTCAAACTGTGATTGTTTGATTTGTTTCAAGCTGATTTGAGCCTCAGTAAAGGATAGACTCAATTTAAAAAAAGAAGAAAATCCTGACAGTTTGGGCTTCGTTAATCTGAGGGCTGCCACCTGGCAGGTTCACCTCTCTAACCTCGGAGTGCTGAAGCAGCGTGTCGCTTTCTGCAAATAACTGCCGCTTTTATTTATCACTGTTCAGGGCAGAAGTCGGCCAACTTTACTAACAAAAGAGCAGATTCTCAACAACTTTATCTAAAGGGGGAAGGGTCTGCAAGAAGCCGAAAACGCAGTTTGAGCTTTTTAATAAAAGTGGCACAGCCTGTTGAGTATGGTGTTTTAATACGGAAATATTCAGTGTTTCTATATACTGAATATTCATTAGTTAGTTACTCTGTAGGTATTCTGTAATTAATCTGTATGCTTATAAACGAACTACTACTAACTGTTCACTTCTTAAAAATATAGCACTATTATTTCACTATGTTGCATTTAGCATCAATATTTAATATGAAATCACGTAAGAATGCTGCCAGTTTAAATAAAGAATTAATAAATATTAGTAACAGTAGATTCGAAAGAAAAGTCCGCTTTGATGATGAATTTTTTTTCCCAGTGCATTTTTGCATCTGTGGGCTTTTGGAGTTTAACCGTTGTCAAATATGTGAGAATGACTGGCAGACTAGGTTTCTGTGTGGCCTGTTGTAGCTGCTGCTCCATTACTTCAAAGCCAACTGACTGTGTGTGTAACATTTCTTCAGAGACACCCTTAACAGAACAGATTAGACTTAAGGGTTAGATATATGTCATAGGTACATCATAACCACAGACCCCTCTGAAACCCAGCTACGTGACTACATGTCACATTAGTGTATTTTGTGATTGATTTGTGTATTGTTTTTGACTGCAGGATGTTGGCGATATCTGCAATTCAATAAGTTGAAATGAGAAGCTGCAGATCTCAAATTTTGTAGGGAATTCTGATGTAGATGATCAGGCATGTCTTTGACACTCAGGAGTTTTAATCTCCTGTAAAATTTGATGGTGCGAATCCTTTTAATTTCCCTTTTGTTTAGTTAGAGGTAGTTTTCAGTTGAAACAGTAGTGGTTTATTGGTGGCATTATGAAAAGTTAAAACAGGATCTGGAACATCCCCACCTACGCTGTCATCTCTGCTGTCACAGATAACGAGCGCTGAAAGTAAATTTATTTACCAACAAAACGGAACAAAAAATATTTGTTAGTGTTTGGGTCTACTTTGGAACAGGGCAACTTTAAAGCTATGGAGGCCACTGTGAGTCCTACCTGTTTTTATGCAAAGAAATCAAATTACAAGTAATCTGATAAGGAGTTAAACATGGCAGCCTGATGGCTTTAAATGCAAACATCCCAAAAATGCCGAATTGTTTGTTTATGAGATCTTGCTTCTTTTTCTCATTTTGTAATCATTATTTACCTATTTTGGGTTATGATGTCATCTTCAGTGCAACTGATGATCAAGAGAGTAAATAGGTAAACTACTTATAACTGGGACTTAGAGTCAGCTGTTCATGGTCATTTAAAAATGTAAAATCTCGTGCTTTTATTTCTTTTAGGTGAGGAGTCTGAGTTGTTGGCTTTGACTCTGAGGAGGCAGCAGGCGATCAGGCCACAACTCTCACACTTCAGACTGAGCTGAAGACCTGTAGTGTCGAAGGAGAGAGGGTCAAACACCTGGAGGAGAAAGGAAACTCACACCCCCCACACACACTGAAGACTCAGCAAGGGTGGAAAGCTTTTTGGGCTTTGGACTCAGTTACCCCTTGTGTGATTTTTGATTTCAGGATCCATTTTTTTGGAGTGACTTATACCCACACAGTGGAAATAAACAGAAAGCATTACGGACTATAATTTTGGGGAGATACTTGTACAAAGTTGGGCATTTACTTTCCTTTTTTTTTTTTTTTTTTTGTCAAGAACAGGGATATTGAGCAACTCTAATGGACTCAAAAGTGGAAATAAGAAATACTGTTCCATTCACAAAGAGAAGTTTAAGTATTGAAGTAAGATTATATTGAAGATCCCCAAGTTCAGATTGCCTTAGTTGTTCTGTTTCAGGACTTGAACTGCTTCAATACTTGTTCACATATAATTTTTCTATATTGTGGACAAGTATATTCATGCATATGAATGCAAATTTCTCTTCATTTTGAAGAGCTCTTCTGTAAAAAGTTTTTTTTTTTTTTTTTGGTTGTTTTGTGTACGTCAGTCACTCTGTTGTTGAAGGGGACCGAACTGCACGTACGTGTGTATATGTAAATACTACGAATCCACTTCTGTCGTCAGCTTTGGACTTCAAACAAAAAAAGAGAGAGAATATCGTTTGTTAATGCTTTATTAAACTTTTTTACATCTGAAGAGAATTTTTAAAAATTAAACCTAAGACGCAAAAATCTAATACTTCAAAGGACAGAAAAAAAGAAGACAAAAACAGGGAAAATGGCAACCGCCAGAACAGAAAGTGTGGGCCCGGTCGTCATGGGACTGAATAAGCAGAACGGGCAGCTCAGAGGGCAGACCAAACCAGCTGCAGTCCAGCCAGCACCAACAACTCAAGGAAAGACTTTGGGTGCTCCCCAGAAAGCAGGAGGAGCCTCTCAGGACGGAGGTGGTATTAAGTTTGGAGATGACTGGAAAAAGAGCCTACAGCTCCCTCCCAAAGACAACAGGGTCAAAACCTCAGTGAGTTAAAATTTGATTTCAGTTTCTTGTCATGCTTTCGCTTCAGACTAGTTTTCTCCTGATGTCCTAACCATTTCTGTGACCACTGCAGGATGTGACGTCCACAAAGGGGAATGAGTTTGAAGATTATTGTCTCAAAAGAGAACTCCTGATGGGCATCTTTGAGATGGGTTGGGAGAAACCTTCCCCTATTCAGGTATGCTCAATATTTATTATCATTTATCTTCTTTCCAAATAGACCCCATTGATTAACTTACAATTTTATGTTGACAGAAAACCCAACACATGTAACCATTCTGCTGGGCATTTCTGTATTAGACAAACACATTTGTCTGTATTCTGTTGTGTTTTTTTTGGGGGGGGGGGGGGAGAATCATTTTTGACAGTATATACGCCAATATCAGTTGATTTGTGCGTCAGCATTTGACTTTTTTTTTAAAAAGAATAGGTGTTTTCATCCTGTTTCTTTTGTACTCTCTTTAAAACTCATCAAAAATTAACATTAAAAGTAAACATCATCTGCAGCACGGTTGATGTGGTGCACTTTTTAGATCAGGATTATTTCTCATTATAAAGTAAATCAGATTTGTTAAACTTTACAAATCTTGTCTTATTAAACAAATAATTTCCTTAAACTTTAAATATAATTTAACTGAAAAGAAAATATAAATGTGAACTGACATAAAAATGTAACAGCCTGGTGACAAGACAAGTGAATTATTACAAGAATCTAACACAATAGTGGCTTTATCTCCATTACCTAATTTTAACTATCACTGTGGATGATGGGGGGAAAAAAACCTGGGTTACTTGTACGGTCATACAGTTTTATACATTTTATTTTGTTTGTTTGATTTGAGAGATGCTTACACATGCTGACACAATTCGGGTTGTTTTTATGGTCTACCTTAAAAGCACAAATGCCATGGTTTAAACATGTAAGACAAAGACACACATTTCATTTGTGTCCATGAAATAAAAAAGGCAAGTATGTTTGTGTAATGAGACAGACGGTTTGCCTGTTGGTTCCTTGCAGGAGGAGAGCATTCCCATCGCCCTGTCTGGACGGGACATTCTGGCCCGAGCCAAGAATGGAACAGGGAAAAGTGGAGCCTATCTCATCCCACTGCTGGAAAGGATAGACCTGAAAAAGGACCACATACAGGGTGAGGCACTGCCTTTGGTTTTATAGTTGGACTCCAAATATAAGCTTTACTGACTACAGTTTTAACTACCTTTTTCTTTAAGGTGTTTTTTAACTTGTGTTGTTTTCCTATGCTTCCATTTTACCTGACATGGCATTTCCTTCAGTTTGTCTAGGAAACAAAGCACGTGCTATAGAAAGAGAAGCTAATGCATCGTCATTGTCTCGCCAGCCTTGTTTTTTCTGTTGGTTCTATGTTTTTCCTTCAAAGCAGATTTCACACATGCATTGCAGCCCAGATCTTTTCTAGGACTGAGCCAACAGGGATGGACCTCAGCCTGACATTAACCTTTAAGTTCTCAAGTGCAAAGTCTCTGTGATGTTTGAAGGCACAGCTAATATAGCAAGTGGCCATCTTTGTGCTGCCTAGCAGAAAGGACAACTGTAAAACTAAAAAGCCAGATTAATTTCATGTGTGAAAACAGCTTGTGAAATCACATACCATCTATCATGTTTGTAATCTCTACTTCTTTTTTTTTTTTTTTTTAAATTTTCCAGCCATTGTCATGGTGCCCACTCGTGAGCTGGCACTGCAGATGAGCCAGATCTGCATCCAGCTCAGCAAACACCTGGGAGGAGTCAAAGTAATGGCCACCACCGGGGGCACCAACCTGAGAGATGACATCATGCGTCTGGATGAGACCGGTAAAGATTCATATCAACCAGCTTTGTGGTACTTTTATCCATGAGAGGTTATGGAGGCTGTCACTCTGAATTCCGTGTGTTATCTGTTGTTAAATATTGTCACAAAATGCCCCGTAAAAAGGAAGTTTTGATGATAATCATAGTTCTGTTTTCACAATAGTGCATGTGGTCATTGCCACGCCTGGCAGGATCCTGGACTTGATAAAGAAGGGAGTGGCAAAGGTGGATAAAGTCCAGATGATGGTGATGGATGAGGTAAATATGAGTAAAGTCATTTCAGAAACTAGCTGTTATTTCATGTATTGTGTTGTATCGGGTAAGAAAAGAGGCTTGCTTCGTGGTAATTATTATTCCGTTTCTCTTCAGGCGGATAAGCTGCTGTCTCAGGATTTTGTGGTGCTTATTGAAGATATTATTAGTTTCCTGGCCAAGAACAGACAGATCCTGCTCTACTCTGCAACCTTCCCCATCAGTGTGCAGAAGTTCATGGTGAGTAGACGGCTAATTACTGCGCTGCTTGTCCAGCCTGCTGGCTCAGAGCCACTTGGCTCCACTTAGCTCACACTGCAGACCGAGCTCCGCTCCTGTCGCGCCCAAATCTGTTTCTTTCTTTGTTGTGGACATTTCCAGGGTTGATTCAGCTAAAGCAAATTTAGTTTACAGTCACAGGATACGATTGCTTTTACTGTTTGTACAAGTCTTTTTTTGAAATTCTGAGTATCTAAGCAGGTACTACTTGTGTGGTGGTTTCAGTGACAGTGCATCCAAAAAGAAATTTCTCCATAAAGAAGAGCAGAAAATGATCATGACAGAAATGTCCTAGAAGCTTTTACAGTTCTGAAAACACATTTTTAAAAGCACTGTGTGAACTGTTATCTCTCTGTGTCTTTGCTGTAGGCCAAGCACCTTCAGAAGCCCTATGAGATAAACCTGATGGAGGAGCTGACTCTGAAGGGCATTACTCAGTACTATGCCTACGTCACAGAGAGGCAGAAAGTTCACTGCCTCAACACACTCTTCTCCAGGGTAACCGACTCTCTGTTAACTGCGGTTACTTTGTGACCACAAGTACACTTCTTTCAAAGTGACAAGTTAGCCCGTGTTAATCCAGTGTTTCCTGATTAAATTTTACTCCCTTTACCTTTATTTTTTTATTTTAATTCCTTTCTTTAAAAGGTTTTATCAGATAAGGAAACACAGGCTTATTGCTTTTACTTTCCACAGATGAAAATGCCCTCAAAGGCTCATTCTGAGCTAGGAATAACTTATTTTTTTCTCCTCTCCATCATAGCTTCAAATCAACCAGTCAATCATCTTCTGTAACTCCACTCAGAGAGTGGAGCTCTTGGCCAAGAAGATCACTCAGCTGGGCTACTCCTGCTTCTACATCCACGCTAAAATGATGCAGGTGAGAACAATGTTTTTATGCTAACAGAACATTAGTGGGCTCTCAAATGAATGACGGGCGCAAAATAAAAGAATATGCCTGCTCGTAATCCTCCATCTATATAAATATTAATGTTAGATTCTTTTAAAACCTTAAAATTACTTTGATCACGGTATTAAAATACCTGAATATTTCAATGAGGAATACATTTTCTTCAGGCTGAAGAAAAGCAAATCCCGATGTTGGATAAGTAATGATTTGCGATCATTTGTTTTCTCCAGGAATACAGAAACCGTGTGTTCCACGACTTCAGAAATGGACTGTGCAGAAATCTGGTGTGCACTGGTGAGTTTTAACTGGAATATCTACTTGTGCATCACAAAAGCCTCAGAGTTAATCCAGGATATGTTGTAGCACTGCTGTAATCTTCTGTTGCCTTCCAATAGATCTGTTCACCAGAGGAATTGACATCCAGGCGGTAAACGTGGTTATCAACTTCGACTTCCCGAAGAACGCAGAGACTTACCTGCATCGTATTGGAAGATCAGGTATGTTTTGTTTTTGTTTGTAAATGTAAATCATTAAAGCTTACCTGCTTTTTTTTTTGTAAATGAAATTGTTTTCCAGGATGCTTGAAAGTTTATAACTGGCTTGTATTTAGCTAGAAACCATGGCGCACAGCAACCCCTGATGCACAATGAGAGAAAAGTGTTTCTTTTCTTATGTCACAGTTAAAACTCTCATTTTAACCATCAGAGGTCTAAATATCCTGTCGCTAACCCTAAAGCCACAGTTGAAAAGAGTGTCATAGCTTTACAAAAACTGGTGTTACTGCCTGTAAGGATGACAGTGCTGAGCATAAACTGCTATTTGCTCTAACAATTGCCCTGTTTTTAACAGAGTAAATGTCAGGCTTTAGCGCTTTAATCTGTGACTCAACTGCCTTCAAAAAGTACTTTTGTAATTTTACGTCCGTTCTGAACTTGTGAAAGCCGCCTCTGAAAAATATGGTCTGTGTTATGATACTATTTTAAAAACTAAACTGAAACGAGTGAATTCAATCTGCAAAGTAACTGAAATGAAAGTAAACACAAACCAAAATTTCCACATGAAGTGAAACAGGAAAAAGCAAACTAGTTAGAAAGCACAAAACTAAAGCTTTACTACAGGCTTGGACTTCGCAATCTGCATCTGTGACGTCTCGCCACGTGGCACAAGTTGCCAAATTCATGGGGTTGTTTTTTTGTTTTTTCATGTTTGACACGCTCACAGCGCTTCAGACTGTGACTGATGTCATGGTTTTGATGTTCTGATGTCCCTTGGGAACAGTTTCTCTACTGTACTATTTTATTTGATTATTTTCCCCCCACAATATTAATGACATACTTTGTTTTTAGTTTAAACTGGACATTGTATATTAACCACATTCTCATGTTTCTCAGGGCGGTTTGGACACCTGGGCTTGGCCATCAACCTGATCACATCGGAGGATCGCTTCAACCTGAAGGCCATTGAAGACCAGCTGGTGACCGACATTAAGCCCATTCCCAGCAGCATCGACAAGAGCCTCTATGTGGCCGAGTACCACTCAACTAGCGGAGATTGTGACGTGGAGGAGGTCGAGGAGAAGCGCCAACAGGACAGCACCTAAAACAGGTGCGATGCCAAGAAAAAGCGAGGTTGTCTGAAATCATTCACTGCTCCCTATCCCGGGAGTTCTATGTATTGAGCTTCACAGCTATGATTAAAAGTAAATTCAGGGTGATAGTTGGTCAATATTTACCATGATTTTAAATGTGAACAAGTTCATTTTAAAATGCTTTCCTTACCTTTTAAATATATAGTTTAGCATGAGCTAAATTAAATGGCAAGCAACTTTGGGCATGTAGAGGTGGGCAAAGAAAGCGGTGAACTAGATTTCTAACATGGGGAAAAAAACAGAGTTTTATATAAAAAAAAATTGCCAAAGATTGCTAGATTTGTGAAAGATTTAGATCAGTAAAATGAAATGCTGTCAGAGACTACTCGCGCCTTTGTCTCTGTTATGTCTTTGCTGGCACACAATTACATTTATTAATCACAGCTGGCTTAAAAAATAGTTTGCTCAGCGTATGATGGGGTTCTGTGGAGGGCAGTGCACATCAGCTGTACACTACTTTTCCTGAGGCATTGTGAGATGCATTAAATGCTGTAGGGTAGGGGACACATGCCTGGGATTGGCTCACAAAACAGTTTCTTAAATTTTTCTTCTCTTAACTTTGTCATTTGCAGAGGTGGTTATGCTGATGCAGCATATTAAAAATCCGGCCTAAAATCTCTCCCAAAAATCATAACAGCTGTAGCTTTGTCAGGATGGACTAATCTGTTTGCACAAAAGGATGTGTAAAAAAAATTAAACACTTAATGACTGAAATCATGGAGCGAGGATCAGCTGATCCATGGAAGAGTTTGCAGCAACTTGCCTTACCAGTTCTGTGTCGTGTTTGTTTGGTTTTTTTGGGGGGAGTTTTTGTCAATGTGTGGCCTTCCACTTGCTTTATCAAAGTCATTCTTACCCCTATGAGGACAAATGCCATGTAGGGTATAATCTTACTCAGACTGAAAGATAGCCGGACTCACTATACAGCCCACTCAAGTGAGTAGTGAATGATTTCAGATGCAGTGTGGCTCCTTGTGTTGGTAACTTGACTGACGATGTGCTCCTAATCCATGTTTTGTCCTCTTCCTCAGGACGCTGAGACACACCGGGCTTTTGCACAGACATCAGCGCTTGCACCCAGGCTTCAGGCAACTCTTCATTTTTACATTCGTCACTTGTTTTCCGAGCCTGTGGAATGGATGTCTTAAAAAAAAAAAAAAAAAAAAATCAAACAAAAAAAGAAACAAAGGCTGTTTTTATTTTGGAGCATTTCTTTAGCTTTTCCTCAACAAGAGCTGCCTCATTATTTTATACATTTAGAGGTTTAAAGTGTGCTTTGCACCAAGCTGGGACCGCGAGAAAGCTTAACAATTCCTAGAATTAGAGAAATGAGCTGTTTTGAACCCGTCGCCTTTGGAGACAGTTTTCACTTCCAGCAGCAAAGTTGGTCTATTTTGGGGTTTTTTGTTTTCTTTTGTTTTCTTTTGTTTTTTTTTTTAAAGTGGTGCACTTACACCAGCCATCACTCTGTCCACTCACACTGCTGTGGTCACTTAAGTGCCTTACTTGACTCCCGTGTGCACTCATCCATTCATAGCCTGCTGCCGACTGTCACGCAGCAGAGTACGAGCACAAAGACGAATCAATAGTAACCTGAGTTTATTGAAACTTTAGTCATTATGCAAAGGAAAAAAGGACAACACACTGCTCTCCCGCTGAGAGGTGTGCAGAAACATGGCTCAAAACCATCCTGAATGTGAACGTTTGTTTTTAATGTGAACGTTGCAATAAAAAATAAAAAAGGGCAGCTTTATTTAAATACTACGTGACTGTTTTTCCCTTCCACCATGAATAAAACATGAGCAGAGCTAATGTGAGAAGACGGCCCCTGTACTGATTCGTAGAGTATGTTGGCCTGCAGATACACACAAGCAGCATGGGAGATGAGTAGCAGCTTCATTAAATTAAAGCTGTTGTTCTTTTACAGCTAAGAAAAAAATATATATATTGACTGGTAAATAGTGTAAATCTATTGGTCGCTGTAGCTGCTGGATGAAAATATGTTCTCTTTTCCTGAAAAGGATGATGCATTCAAGACTCATTCAAAACAGCTGATAAATGAGCTTCAGCATGTCCACGATTGGTGCAAAACAACACTTTTAACTTTTTCTTTCCCCACACAGCTTCTGTTTTGTTTTTGGTTTTGGTTTTTTTGGGGTTTTTTTGTTTGCTTGTTTTTTTTTTGTTGTTGTTTTTTTAATCGAGGAAACGCACGGTGGAAATGTGTTTTTAAGCCCTCATGACAAAATTAACGTCGGTGAATGTATTAGTTGCCAATAATAGCTGTGCAGCCCGGTGGTTTAATGCCAAGCTCTTCACGTTGCTGCTGCAGTAGAGGCTCCGCTTCAGGCTTTGCTTTAATGAAATACAAACTGGATGTGAGCTGGTTTCATGAACCACAGAGGAATGAAACCCGCTCAGTCTTTAAAAGACCACATATAAAGTCAATTGGAAACAACTAATTTTTTTTTTTCTCTCGTGCGGCAACAATTTTTTTTTTTTCTCTCCACAGCCTACACATTTTTTATTTTTTTTATTTTTTTTTAAGTGACAATTTTTGTGAGGGGTAGATTTCTTTTAAGCAAACTTGTAGCATCTTTGAATGGGCAGCTGATTTTTTTATTTTTTTTTTTATTTTTATTTTTTTTTCCCCTGCCCCCTCACAGATCATCACGAATTATTAAAAAGAAATTTTGCTTTTTAAGATTTATTTTTGTTGCTCTAAGCAGTTTGGGGGGTGGGGACAGGGTGAGGCTTTAGCACTGGGTAACCGTTGGAGTTTTTGGGGTGAGTTTTGCAGAAGCCAAGTGTTTTATCAGATGCTCACCGAGCATCTTGAATCATCTCTCTGGGACTTAAAGCATAGTCAAAAAGCATTGATTTTGTTTTATTTGTAATTTTTTTTTCTCCCCCAGAAGTTGGGGGAAAAAAAGAAAACTTGTTTATGTTTTGACTGCCAGAGAGTTACAACAAACAAACAAATAAGAGTTTGTGGAAAGTGATGAAGCACTGTGATCTCCTTGAACCTGTTCAACGTTTGTGTGATGGAAGATCAAAGTGCCGTGATTTTTATTTTATTTTATTTTTTTCCCCCAGTAGGGCAATCTTTATACGAGGTATTCTGAATCATTTTGAGGAAAGAAAATGGTAAATGATTCATTGTTTACACTCGTTGTTTACAGTTATAAAAGGAAAAAGAAAAAATGAAAATGCTTTGCTTCATTGGTGGAAGAGGAAGTAGACTTGTATTGTTTCCTTTTGTTTTCCTTGAAATAGATTTTCAGGATTTACATTGAAGCAAAACCAAAAAAGTTGAATGTCGTATGAGCGAGTGTGTGTGTGTGTTGACTGATCTGGGATATCTGTGTGCGCGTGTGTGTGTGTGCATGTGAGTTGATTGATGTGGGATCTGTGTGTGCGTGCGTGCGTGCGTGCGTGCGTGCGAGTTGATTGATCTGGGGTGGGTGTGTGTTTGTGGGTATGGGTGTTTTAAAGAGTGTGTGTGCAGTTGATAAGAGTCATCGTGTTTACATGCAGCCTCATCCAAACAGCTTTATCTCTGTGGATAAATCCAACAGGTTCAGTTGATTTGGAGCCAAATTTGTTACTCATGCATGATTTTAAAAGAATCAAACTGACCTGTTGTTGTAGCTCGAGGCTGCGTGTACGCGAGCTTATCGTGCAGACTGTTTTGTTGGTCAAGTACGATGTCTTAAGTATTGATGTGGGTGTTTACAGTTGTCAGGGATGTGATTTGTTTTTTAGTTTTTTTTTCTCCTTTTGTTTTTTTCCATCTCCCGCTTGCTCCAGAAGTTGATGTTTGTGGACACACAAAATAATTTCTAATGAGATTTTCTTTTTGTTTTCTTTTTTTCCCCCTTCAGTGGTTTGTGTTCCTACTCACTTCCCTGACAGTCAGTCCATAAACTCCTCTGTGACACAGAAAATTAGATATTTAGCTGAACACCCGAGATCTTTGTGAAATGGTTGGATTTTTACTTTAGGGATGAGATGAAATGAATCTGCCAGCTGTTTCTTAGCTATATATTTGCTGTTTGCGCAGTCAGTTGTAACATTCTTACACTCTAAAGTAACGAGCGCAGCCTCATTTCGACTCAGTCGAATGTTTTGAATTGGGGGGGAGAGTCGTAACCGATAGAAACTACAGCATTAAGTCGATGTTGTTGTTTTGTCGGGCTTAACCTGTCACAGAGGAAGTTATGCTGAATGTAGTCATGAATGTTGGTTTTTGTTGTCGTCATAAAGTCTTTGTATGTGAGTGTTGGCACTCTTTAAATGGAGTGCTGACAGGGGCGGGAGGCAGGGATATTATCAGAAACATATTCAAAGTTAAAATCAGAGAAAGGGTGAGGACTTGGATACTATAATGAATTTTCTTTTTTCCCTGCTGGTGTAAAACAAAAGTTAACATCTTAATGTGGACTATTAGTGTTAAAGGCTTAAATGCCGCTAATATTTCTACCGTGGATTTGCTGCACTAAAATAGACTCGACCACTGCTGCTGGAGGTTTTTGCCAGATTTTAATGACACACTCAGCAGATTTGCTGTAAGCTGAGCAGCAGTCCCCCTGCAGCTTCGATGCAGAACAGTGGCGGTAAAATTAAAAGTAGATGAAGACAAAGTCGCATGAGTAGAAGTGGGTGCTTATGATCTAAATTGGCAGATAAGTGTTGGTTTAAATTATCCTTTTGTTGAATTGTTCTCCTTCCTTGTACTTACTGGTACTTTTTTTTTTTTTTTTTTTTTTTGGCCCTGTTTTCCTAAAACCATGACTAGATTGGACCTGAATTGGTATAAAACAAGATTCCATGTTTCCTCCCTCTTTCCCATAATTTCACCCATTTTTATTTTCACTGAAATGATTTTGATTGGATGACATTTAAAAACACGTTCTTCCATTGTTACTATTAAAAAATGCTTTTGGGTTTCTTTGCCTACAAAATGCATTAAAGAGGCACAAGGTATATTCCAGCAACTCTGTCCTCAATTGTTGTAACATGGAAACGCATATTCAGGGCCTGATAAGAAACTCAATAAATTGACCTGAACTTTACTGGCTGCTGTTGTTGGCTGTTTATTTCTCCACCTTTTTGATTCCATACAACTTCACACATACTTTAGATGAACATCTGTAGCGACCTGATGGGACCAAGCTAAACATGTTGTGCTCTGAAGACGCCAAAAGAAGCAGAAAGATCTGAAATGTCAGTTTGTTGGATTGTTGGCAGTTCTGATTCCACAAATGTTTTTCCAGGATAATTTTTAGGGCCTCTAACAATCTGATGAGTCAGACACTGAATTTAAACATTTCATTTTTATGACTACTGAGCTATCCAAACCCTAGTGATATGCTGTATTTTGGGGAGAGAGGTGGGCGGATCAATACAAATATCGATAGTGTGGACACTAATGCTGGTACTCGTATCTGATTGATATTAGCACAATAGGATTAAGACCTTGTGTCTATCCTCTAAGTTCAGTATATAACCCATTTTTATCTGCATGTGAATTGTGGTAAATAAAATATTTTTGGGGAAATGGAAAAGCCACACCTCAAACATACATTATGAAAAATATCTGAACATCTATTTTTATTTATTTAAGTAATTATTACAGAAGGTATGAATCATGATTTAGTGGTCACTCAAGCTACCTTTATAGGTTAAACTTGTATCAGTGTCCTTCTTGGTATCAGCCCTGTATTTACTTGGTGTGGGCTGGATACCAAAGTTTGCAGTATTGCACTTCACTAGTGGAAGATGATAGTACATTTTTCTCTGTGTACTCTGGGTTTGTATGTGTACGTCTTTCTCCACCTTGCTAACTGTTCATCTACTGTTTTGGGCCTCCAGCTAAAAAATGTAAAGGTGCTGCTCGTTGTGTAGCCATAATGGGACAGAGGCCTGTTGTTTGAAAACAATGTTTTTTGTTTGCTTGGAGATCCTCAGGCTACCTTTTGACCTTGAAAGTATTTCTTCTTCACCTTTTACTACAACCGCCCTTAAAACTCCAACCAACCGCCCGCCTATTCTCTCTTAATCGGCGTCAGCGCCCCGCCCCCTTACGGCTGACCGTTCCTTGTTTAGCCAATAATGCTTGAGAATGAGCATTACATCATCTCGAAGCCCGGCCTGCGATTCGTCAAGGACGCCTCATATGACTGATAGATGACTTCGTCAATTATGTCCGCGGATACATGCTCCTTCATCCAATCATCATTTTGCATTGACGAAAAAGGCGGGGCTCCCGCGTCTTCTTCGTTGGTGCCATTGGCTTCAACTTCCGGCTGTATCGTCCTCTGGAAATCACAACGTGAGTAGCATTTGAAAGCTCTGTATTTTATATAACGTGACGCTTCAGTGGAAGCGTGTTGGCGGTTTTGTTCGGCAACTTTTGTCTCACAGATCGGCCGCAGTTTTCCTCCATAAGCAGCAGCGTTTCATCTCCAGGCTGTCAGTTGCTGTTTGTAAAGCTAGCCAGCAAGCTAATCAGGTGCTAAAGGAGCTAGCACGGCTAACGCATTCATGCTTTCTTATACATGAGGCAGTTCCCATTCAGGGTGTTAGCTACAAAAAATTATGAGAGTATATAATAATTGCTGGTTTGTGGACATTTTCATTCTTATTGCATCATTGTTAGTTTAATTTAACCGCCTTCTTTTTACCTTAACTGCAAATGAATGAGTGTGAGCTGTGTGGAAGGAAGGTTAAAGGGACACTACACCTATTCTGCACATGTTCACTCATGAGCAACCTGAGGCACTGCTGTTTTAATGCTTAATTAGTTCAAGCAAACGCTTCCCAAACTCCGAAAGGATCAGTTTGATCTGTCACCGTGATATGCTTTTACATAATTATAAGTTTATGACTTAATGGCAACATCAGAGAGAAACGGGATCCTCCTAGTGGCGCTTGGCAGGTGGTGGGACAGAGTGGTACAGGGTGCTGCTGCTAAAGGTATAGTGCTGTGAAAGAGTAATTACCCCTTATTGTTAAGCCAAACTGTAATTAATCACATTTTTTTGGAAAGTTGAATTGACTTTCAGTAGCCACACCCAGGCCTGATTAATGCAAGAGCTGATGAATTATCAGATCACTTAAATAGAACCTCTGACAAAGTGCAGTAGGTTAAAAGATCTGCAATCATGCAACGATCTACAGAAAACCAAGAACAGATGAGAAACCAAGTTAGTGACATCTGTCACTCTGGAAAGGGTTACAAAGCAATTTCTAAGCCTTTGGGACTTCAGTGAACCACAGTGAGAGCTAAGCTCATTATCCACTAATGGAGAAAACTTCGAACAGTGATGAACCTTCACTGGAGTGGCCAGTTTACCAAAATTACTCCAAAAGAAGTTACAAAAGAGCCAAAAACAACATCTAAAGAACAGCTCTCACTCTAACCCTCACTCAGGGTCAGAGTTCATGATGAAAAAACACAAGAAAGAGACTGGACAAAAATGGCATCCAGGATTTTTACTAAAACGTCTTAATGATCCCCAAGATATCTGGGAAAATATTCTGTGGACTGATGAACGTTTTTAGAAAGGTTTGAATTCCTTTACATCTGAAGTAAAACTAACACAGCGTTTTATTTAAACAAACAACATATCAAACATATCAACAGTCAAACACGGCAGTGGTAGTGTGATGGTCCAGGGCTGCTTTGTTGCTTGATTGCAGTTTTTGCTGCCAATGGTACCTAGTTATTAGGTATAGAGGGCAGGTAGTTTTTTAGAGCCAGGTATGTTTGGATAACGTTATTCCTTCATAATTAAGAAAAAAAAAGAGAAACAAGAAAGGGCGAAAAAAAATCTACAGCTCTGTATGTTCACACTAATATTTTAAAGTGTATGCGATTTATTACTGTCATTTTGGAAACTATGCTGACTTGAGTTTTTAGTGTGAAAACAGAGGGGTGGGCTACAACACAGGTCTGATGTAGTCAGACTGACTTTGTGTTTGCTGGTTCAACAAAACCAGAAACCCCTGTCAAAGACAACAAGTGTCACAGTAGTGGTTATCATCTTTCCCAGCCCATGCTTTCGGCTCCAAGCTCTGTGTACTAACATAAAAGGCTGTGTCATTTGACGCCTCTGCACAAATGGATCCCTTGAATGCAAGCTGCTTCAGTGATGTTATCAGAGAATAGGGGATGCATATAAGATAAACCTAAAGGTATTCCTGGTGCTGCAGAAAATAATTCATTTTCTGAATTCATTCAAAAGCTGCTATTTTCTACATAATTTCAGTGCTTGTGGGGCCTATTTTGTAATGGTTTGTATCACAGATTTGTTTTGGGGTGAGTGGAAATGTCTGATCAGACATTATCTGATTTATATCACATTTAGAGGGAGGAGAATTGGTGATGGTTCCTCTCAGTTTTAAACCCAAATCTGAACATAATCTCCTCTGGACCAGCTCATGTCCTCAGCTGAAGTCACCACAGTGATCTTACCAGGTTAAGAGAGTCACCATCATGACATGAAAACTCTGACTTTAAAACTCCAGTTTTGTTCAACAACATACCCTGCTCAAGTCACTCAGGACTATTTTAAGTGTGGAGTGGACCGATAACTCAGCTCATTAACTTTTTGCCGTCCTGGGGAACTAGAACCAGCTCAGGATGATTGACTGGTTGGTCTAAATCATAAGACTCCAAGCTTATGAATCCCTTGTATCCATACTGAAGTGCTTTTCTGACAGTTGCTAAACAATAGCATCTGACTCTTTGTGGTGGGGCTCTGTTACTGTGCTGGGTTCAGTTTTGATGCTCAAAGTTAGTTGATAATGTTGTAATTGATATGGATAAAATATGAGTAGTCTCTAGGTTTGCCTGTGTTATTGACATATTTGTATTATACTTATACTAACAGTGCTGATTGTTGAAAAGAAACCTATTCTGCTCATATCGAGCTCCACATGTTTACTGCAGAGGCTTTACAGCGTTCTAGTCCAAAATAATCCAAGACCTAGGCCTTTAATTCAGGGCCTTGATATACTCTCAGTTCCTCCCCCATCTGTAACTAGCTGCTTAAGCTTCTTTTCCTGTAAGCCAACATTGTTCTGATTGGCTGACCCTCACAAACAGAAGGTTAAAACAGTAAGTGGGTCACAGACAGAGTTATTTGCCTGGAGATATTGGGGATATCAGCTATTATTGACATCATACAGCACAAAGAGTAGAAAAGCTGCTGGAACCATGACTTGAGTGCGTGTTGTAACAGTATATATACAGGATATGAGAGAAAATGAAGAAAACCATAACAAGTTTCCTTTAACGTTTCCTCAGCTTGTACTGGCAGTCTGTTATTGCGTTATAAATCAGCTACTCACTCTGTCCTTCCCTCTCTGTCTCTGTGTTTCTGTCCTGGCTATTCAGAATGGGCAGTGTTTTGGCTGCCAGCTCCCCCAACCCACCACCACCAGCCTCGGGCGGCACTCCTGCCCCTGGCTTGACGGTGCCTCCGGGCTTTGGGATGCCTCCAGTTTCCGCAGTTATACCCCAGTCTGGGGAAACCTCTGCTCAGCAGCAGGAGTCAGAAAATGCTTTGCCCAATCCAGGGGCGTTTGACGAGTGTCATCGGAAGTGCAAAGGTAAGAGGAGCAGATTTAAAAAAAATGTTTATTGGAGTGGAATGTCTGTTTGCTCTCGATTTGTCTTACCTGTGTGTGTTTTCTCCTCAGAGGTTTTTCCTTTGCAGATGGAAGGCGTGAAGCTAGTTGTTAATAAAGGTCTTAGCAATCACTTCCAGGTCAGTTAAGCTCATTTAACCTTGTTATTAGCTTGGCTAAAATTGGCTGTCTCGACTGATATCTGTGTACCCAAATGTTCAAGGATGGTGTGATGAAGATAGTTAGATTATATACACTTAAGATTCCCTGTGTCTGTAGAATGAGAGGGGGAATAAATACTGGAAGCAAAATAAGATTGTGTCAAACTTTGGCATTGACGCAGGTTTTTACAGTCATTGCATGACTGAAGCGATTCTCCTTTATGTCGATTCATGAAGTCCAGCAACATATTTCAAACTCAGATTTTACGGTGTCGTTTTAGTCTAAAGTTTTGCCGTCACTGGACTGTTTTCAGCGAACTGTAATAAATGTGAATAAAGTGCATTTTTAATCTGCGTGCTTGCAGGTGATTCACACTGTGCTGCTGAGCACCACTGGAGATTCCCTCTACAGGTTCGGTGCTACGTATGTTGGATCGAAGCAGACGGGTCCAGCAGAGGTGTGAAGCCTTAAATTCAATGTGAATCTCATCTTTACGCTGTGGTTTAAACTGTTATACAAACACTCTCCTGTTGTTCAGTCTTTTCCAGTCATGGTGGGAGACATGGACAACAGCGGCAGCCTTAACGCCCAGATCATCCACCAGATCACCAACAGGATACGATCCAAAGTGGCCTTCCAGGTGAAACCTCTTACTGCTGTCTGGACTTTTTCCCTTTAATACAACCATCAAAATGTGTGGGTCGAGTGGGGCTCTGCAGTGACTCTTGTTAACAATTCACTGCAGTTTTTAGTAATTTCTTTAAAAATAAAAATGTTTTACTCCATAGAAAGAAAATAATAAAAACAATCCAACCAACTTTGGCCGTCTAGTGTGCCACCATACTTTTTAATAGATCATTCAACAGTTCAAACAAGTTAAAGGCTTTGGACTTTATCAGACTGAGCCAGTGTTTTAATATATTTTGAAGTCTTCACAAAATCACAGTTTACACTTTACGAATGATTGATTTTGGGGGGGGGGGGGTTCCCACTAATTTCAGACTAGAGTCAGCTGATGTTTTTATATATTATATAAAGGCAACGTTTGAAGACCTCCCCAGTACCCTAAATGGCCAATTTTGACACATAAGTATATATTAATTAAGATGTGTTTGATGACTATAAGAATAGTTTTCAGTTTTTCTGAGGGTAGCTGCCTATGCAGAGACCACCCTCTGTACCCTCTGTTGCAGACCCATTTAATTTGTTCCATAAGCAGGCCTGAAATATTACAGAAACCTCTCTGTTAAACAAACAGCCTCATGGATTACTCCTAGTTGGCTTTCAAGGGGTAAAGACTAAAAGAATGTGTCATGTTGGCATTTTTTTACTTTTTACATTTACAGTTTATTCATATATTTTCCGTTGTGATAAGACGTGCCATTTTGACATAAATCCCCTCGGAGCACTTTGTGCCAGTCACATTTCCAGTTAAACCTGCTTTCAGCTGGTCCCTTATTCACCAGGGGTCACCACAGCAGGCACCTCTGCATGTTTGACAGATTTTTCCACCGGACTCTCTGACACAACCCTGTGGGATAAAACTAGGGATGCGTCACTTGTTAGCAGCCACATTTCCAGTTATCTTTGATTATTAAGCACCAGATGTGCAGAGTGTCTATATCTGCTCCATCATTATACAGTAGAAGTTGCTGGGTTTTTTCATGGTCAGATTCTTATTTTTATCTTTATTTTTTCATGTGGCGAGAAGTTTCTACGCTCAAAAATGTCTTCTGAGATGTTTCCATTTTATGTGTTATTGTTCTTGCATGATTCTAACTGTTAAATATGTTGTATCCTCAGACACAGCAAAACAAATTTGTGAACTGGCAGGGCGACGCTGAGTTCAGGGGAGAAGATTTTACTGCAACTGTCACGCTCGGAAACCCAGATGTCCTTGTTGGCTCTGGTAGGTCATCAGTCACAGATGCTGTGCAGGTCACTGTTACTGTTGTCTGTTCTTTTAAATTGGTGAAAAGCAGCTATGTAGTCAGACAAAAACAAAACTGTGATCTGCATCTGAACATCTGTTGTCATCTTGCTGTCGTGCACCTGTCAGGTATCGTCGTCGCACACTACCTCCAGTCCATAACGCCGGCTCTGGCTCTGGGAGGGGAGCTGGTTTATCACCGCAGGCCTGGAGAGGAGGGCTCAGTAATGTCTTTAGTTGGCAGATACACAGGTGAGACACAGTTTAAAGATTAATACAAAGCCTGAACTATAACGTCAGACACATGTCCTAACTGATAGATTTACTTCTCTGTAGGCAACAACTACATCGCCACTTTAACACTCGGCTCAGCGGGAGCTCATGCATCTTACTACCATAAAGCCAACGATCAGGTAACCGCATCCGCATGCATCCTTTTTGTAAGAAAGGACTCAGTATTTTTACAGTCGGCCTTCATGATGATCGGTCTCTTCTACAGTTACAGGTCGGTGTGGAGTTTGAGGCGAGTGCCCGCATGCAAGACACCAGTATGTCGTTTGGCTACCAGCTAGATGTCCCTAAAGCAAATTTACAATTTAAAGGTAAAGATGTGCACGTTTGGTAAAATAATTTCAGGAGAGCAGTTTCATCTTCATCCATCGCTGCATTTTATTTGCAGCCAAATTTTTGTGACAGATTATAGAACAAAGTCGACGTTATAAATGTGCTTTGTCATTTATAGCGTTTTTAGAGTTTTTATAAACCTTGTGGTGTCAAATATGAGCTGTGAAGATCTGAAGTTGCTTGCATCAGAAATTGCCCACCTAGCAACAAAACTGTGTCCCAGTTTTATAAGCCCCTCAGAATTTCCAAATGGTTATACATTTAAAAAAAAGGTAATTTTAAAGCAGTCGAGCTTAAATCTGCCCCGTCGTCCCATCCTTAGGTTGTTCACTTCTTCCAGGGTGAGTATAGGATGTATTTGATGAGTTTTGGCTCTCGAGCTGCTGTCTCACTGCTCTTGGTGATGAGGAACTGACGAGGAACTCTCATCACAGCCTCCAGACTGTGCTGACACCCCCACACACAGCTGGTTAGGGCACCACTGCTTCATTGGGTTAGTTTTGTTTGAGTGAAGTTGGATGAGTTTTGGGATAGTGAATATATTGGACAAAGGATGCTGAATATGGAGCTGCTGGGAAAGAGAAGATTCACGGATGTAGTGTGGCACAAGGATGCTGGGATAGTGTGATCTGCCTCCTGAAAGAAGACAAATTTGGAGTCAAACTAGCATCACAGCAGCTTGACAAACCCTCATGGTTTATGTTCTGTGAGATAACATTTGTGTTTTTTGTCAATGGGATCTGGTAGGTTTACCAAACAGAAATGTAACTGCTGCAGTAAGAAAATAAGTCCTCATTAGTTTTTATCTCATCCAACCAATGGACAGATGAGTTTGTGGTGTGGCGAGCTTACACACAACGATCCCTTGTTGTGTGTCCACTTAAATTGTGCTTAAGGTCATACTGCTGCCCAATAACAAGAAAGCGACTCACTTTCTGGACAAGAACCGCCATTAAGGCAGAGGAGGCCGCTACAGTATTCTGCTGAATGATAGATGTTGCCACATTACTGCCACATAATGCTAATGTAGGAAGAGAAGAAGCCAGAACTGGAAGCAAAGACATTGCTGGGTGTATTTTTCCCCCCCACAAAGTCTCATCCCAGTGTAATGTTCCAAAATCATTCAAATGGAGGTTAAAAACTGACACGATCACACCCAGCTGTGAAACGCACCAGGTTAGAAAAATCCAGAGGTGTACATATACACAAAGGCTTTCTCAATTTGAGAGTTTTTCTTACTTTAAATCTGCCGTTCTGCCTCTTTCAGGTTCAATTGACAGTAACTGGATAGTTGGGGCAACGTTGGAAAAGAAGTTGCTCCCGCTGCCCCTCTCTCTGGCCCTCTCCGGCTTCCTCAACCACCGCAAAAACAAGTTCCAGTGCGGTTTTGGCGTCAACATCGGTTAGGCCGACGTAGTGCCGGCTCACAAACGGCGCAGACGCACCACTGACCTAGAGACTTTACCACGGAAACTGCCGGTGACCTCTTTGGTAGCTTTGACCAATAATTATAGTGCTGGTTTCCTCAAATCATTTTTCACCACATCTGGTGAATATAAGCGGTTAATATAAATCTACATTTGACTCTAATCCTTAAAGACGAATCCCCTCGATGATCAGTAGTGTGATGAATAATGTTACCTGTCAGGAACAAGCAGACCCTCGTCATAAACAGACACATAGACAGCAGGCGGACGTAACATTAGAAGACAGATTTACAGAGCTCTTTGTTTGAGTTCAGTGCCTGTCATGTTTATTTTTTATTTTGCTCCTGATTTAAACATTTCTCTTATTAATATTTTTTTTTTTACCATTAAGTCTGTCTTTGTGTGCAGTGAGTGAAAGAAGTATCAGTTGTTGGTTACAGACAAGTTTACCAGGTGTTAGGAAGGAGTGTACTGTACTGTATGTCATGTTCACAATGCATCACTTGTTTTGTTGCCTTTTTTATGTTACATACATACTGAACAGTATATATGAGCTGTATATACCTCTTCAAAGCTGATCAATACAATTTCTTACAAAAACTGGACGTTGTGCTCGTTTCCTTCTGTCAACGTCAACTTTTTTTTTTAAGAGCCATTTGTAGCTGCTGTGTGCGTACTCCTGAACCTTCAGGAGTTGAGCAATCATACTTTGCACACAGGTACATCTTATCTAATATCAGATATTATGTTGTTGCCATGTTGTTGCCATGTTGCCTAGCAACACTCTACCAATGGGATAAATGTTTTTAGGCTTTAGCCACCTACAACACTTTATAAAAAACTATTGTATCACTTTTTTATTTCACATCTTATTCATACCCACTTGTTAAATTATCTATGATATGCTGCCTGACATCCACCTAGCAATGGCACTACCATGACCATTTTTTAGCCTTTATACTCCTGCAGCATATTGTGAAAGCATCAGTTGCTCTCCTCAACAATATATCGTTTATTTCACAGAATTTGAATTACCTCTGCCTGGCAACCTTCAAGAATGACCCAGTTTTGGCAGATAATCAGCATCTGTCATCAGTCTGCTTCAGGGTTGTAGCAGAGCTGGAGCCTGGGTGTCATAGGGCGAGAAGAAGCCTACACCTGATCACAGGTTTGTGAGGAGGAACTAAAGGCATTCTCATCATCTGTGATGACAAAAAAACTTCAATTTCACCCCTCACAGCACGTAACTGGTTACTTCACCGCTATCTTATTGGATTAGTTCTGTTTGAGTGGAGCTAAATGAGTAGACAAGGCAGCAGAATCACCGATTAACCAAAAATGCGTGATTCTGGACTGGGGGAGGAAGCTACAGAGTCAAGGAGAACATGGAAACTCATCCCACAGACATCCCACGCTGGATTCAAACCCAGGACTTTCTTGTTGTGAGGCAGCAATGCTGATCTGCATACCACGTATAAACAATCTACCACGCCAAGTTTTTTTTTCTGTTGTCAGTGTAACTAAGCTTGCCAATCGGTACTGTAGTATGGGTATGTACTGAATCAGTATCCCACATTTTGATTGATTCTAGTTTCCAGATGTCCACAAATGCATCACAAGAAACATGTGGCTCAAAGAGAGGATCAATCGATTTCTACTGTACAACTGAAACTGTTTGTGGCTGTGCGTTAATAGTTCTAATAGAAAAAGAGGAATACACAAGTGCAATGAACATACCACAGAAGTTCAGAAAGAAACGTCAGCTTCCATTCATGTTTATAGTAAGTTGAGGAACTGTAATAAATTACAGCTTATTTGTCATATTCAAATGGCAAATCTATAACATGCAGTTTTAATGTTTAATGTCAAAAGTTCAGGCTCAGCTTTGGTAAATGCCCCTCATTGACCCACACAAACTCTTTGCCTTATATTTATTGTAGTTTGTGGGCATCACATCTCCTGGTCTGCACCATTAGGATCCAACGACAGTTTAACTTTAATATCATAAACTATTAGAAACTGAAAGTAAATATATTCTATGGTGGAAAATAGATCAGAATTAGCCCCTCTTAGTCTGCCTTACAATGTCCTAAAAAGAAGACAAAACCCACAAATCAATAAGAGGTGGCATTAATCACTTTCTAACAAATTGAAAGTAAAACAGAACTTTTGAATGAAATCTTTCACATATATCATTTTGTGCTCGGAGTACAACAGAGTGAGCTGCTTGAATAACTGTTTCATTTGCTTCAATCTCTCTATGCGTCATTTGAATTGTTCATCAGTTTATCTTGGGTTGGAGACTTTGCTCCTTTGTCTTATCAGGTTGTTGTGGGAACAGCCAAAGGACTTTTCTCTGTTAAGATATTTTCTCCCGCATGTTAGATCCATAAACCAGAAGTACATCCCAGAGGCTGTTTGTCACAACAGCAATATTTTTAGATGTATTTAATAAAAGAAGTTGGAGACAGGTAGTAAAAACTAATGGAAAAAGTAAATAGAACAAGTGGAAGTATAAATAATAGATATAAATCAATTTGAGACATGAGAGATGCACATGTTTAATTGGTATGAAAATAGTGATCCTTCAGGATTATCAGCCTATAGAACATAAACATCATGACAAATTGCACTCCTCCAGTGGCATTTAAAGCTTAACATGTATACCAGTACATATATGAGCGCCACTGAAGCTTGGTATTTACTTATGATGAATAGTTATTGACCTTGGGGCACCTATTTACCGCTACTACTAATCTGTAGGTGAGCGATACATTATGCTATTTTAGATGGAGGGTGTCAAACCTTTGGCCCACCAAAAGGTCCTTTGCAAAGTATGAAAATTCCAGAGAAGTATTTTAACTATTCACAATGCTCTAAATTTAAAGGTTTGTTGTGCTGTGTAATTACAAACTGAATGTGGAAAAAAACAAGATCATAAAACTAAAGTGAGTTTGACCACCCCCCCCCCCCCCCCCCCCCCCCCCCCCCCCATTCCCCAACTGGTAAGATCAATGTTCAACTTTTTATGAGTAAAGCTTTTCAGAGATTAAACATGCTCGTTGAATTACTGACACACCTTTAATGATAATCAAGACGCAGAAAATGCAGAACTTCTGGATTTTTATTTCATAAAACAGACAGGAGTGAAGATGAAATAAATATTTGGTTTGTGATACAGAGAAAGCGCTTAAGGCTTAAGACTGAGACAGAGTCCATTTACTGGCCGATCTTGGTGAAGGTTTTCCACAGGGCGTTCAGCTGAGTCTGCAGGTCCTGAGCGCTGGAGTCCAGCCGTTCCCTCAGCTCGTCTCCATAGGGAGCCAACCTCTGCTGGATCTCCTGGGTTTTCTGAGCCACCTGGGTCTCAAAGCTCTGGGTCAGGGGCATCATGTTCCTCTGAAACTCCTCCAGGCTCTGCTCCATCTTCTGTTTCATGTTCTCGGTGTAGGGAACCATCTGGGCCTGCAGCTGGCTCATGCTCTGCTCCAGCTGCTCCTTCAGCTCCTGGCTCTTCTGCTGCAGGACGGCCTTCATGGGCTCTGGGTCCATGGCCTGAGCGTAGGCTTCAGCTCCACTCTTCAGCTCATCCACCTTGATCTGGATCTTCGCCACCATCTCCTCTGCGTTGGTGCCCATAGCGGCCAGGTCTTTCTCCAGGCGAGCCTTCAGCTGCTCGGCCTCCTGGGAGAACTGAGTCATGAAGTTCTGGGTCAAAGGAGCCACCTGAGTGTGCAGCGTAGCGACGTATTGATTCACGGTGTCGGCGCTCTGAGAGATCTTGGTGCTGATACACAGAAACAGGAAGTTATTAAACTGAAAACATATAATATATGTACATATTTTGTACTTCTTCAGACTCCTCATGCTGACTCTTACTTCACTTCCTCTCCCAGCTGGGACTCTCTGATCTGCTTCAGGGACTCCTCAGCGGTTTGTGTGGCCTTTGCAACATAATCCCAAAAGGCATCTTTCACCACTTCCAGGTTGGACTTGGGAGGCTCTGGCCACAGGATGTTGGCGTTGCAAACTGTGGATGAAAGCAGACGGTTAATTTGATCAGCTGTGATTTAAAATGGGTTCCGCTTTTAATTTGAAGGGAAGATTTACTCACTGGAGAAAAGAGCGAGAACGATGAGCGTCTTCATGATTGAAGTTGATGCTGTTGGATGAAGAGAACAGGTGCTTAGTTTAAAGCTGGATTTAGTGGTTGATTTAAGATTATATAGTTTGAAATAAGATCTTTTACCTTACAGATGCAGCTTGTCTCTTCTTCACTGTCTGATGGTTTGTGCTGTGCAGACGACCGCTTGCGGGCTTTATAGCGACGCTGAAGGTTAAAGTCCTCCTCTGGTTGCCCCGCTGGACAGTTTCTTGTCACTGTTGTGACTCCACGTCACAATCTTAGTGTTTCCATATCTTATGATACAGGCTTACTGGAATCTGGCTTGGTTAGAGTAGTTTTTCTTTAGGTTTGAACATCCTAAACAGAATCAGGTGCAGCAGAAAACAACTCGTGAAAGCTTTTTTTTCAGGAGAAACAGGAAAACCAGGTTGCCTCCCCTGTAATTTCCATTTGAGGCTGGCTAGATTTCCTCCATAGACCACCATGTTTAAGTCTTTATTTGTATTGATGAAATAAAGACGAGACTGGTACAAAAATTGTTTTGGGTCTCTTTGGTTGGTTTACACCTTTATAACAACTGTATGGTCTTTCTTTTATTTTTATTTAATCATCTATTTGGATTTTATTAAAGGCTTAGAGTTAAGGGGAGTGGCCGCTTTGACTGACAGGTGCGCCAACACAAGCAGCCGTTGACCTCACCTCCACTGATATGAGTCACTGAACTGCACCTATTTACCGTTTTTGTTCTGCTCGTGGCTTCTGAGACTGTGTTAATGGAAATTTGGGACAAATTAGACTTTTAAAGTTGCATGTGAAATAGAAACAAACTGACATAAACCAAGTGAAAAGTCTATAACAATGGTTGGACGTTAACTGAACCCAAACTTTAACCACTGGTGGATTTTCAGAGGTGAAGAAGTCTTCTGTTGCCCTAATTAGTAGATGCCTACTACTATTTGTGCTGATCGGTGTGTTAAATATCTGCCCATCTGATCTCAGAGACCAACAAGCAAACTCTCAGACACTTTGTTAATTAATTTAAACCTAACTAAATGAATATAGCACGCTTCATATACCACAAATCCAGGAATTATGAACTATTAATGTTTCTTCAAGTTATTTTTGTACCATTTTCTGGACCTTTGTACCTGATCTTGCACATGAATGGTTTCTGTCTTTTATATACAGTCTATGGCTTTTTGATGGCTCGACAGATACTTTATTGATCCCACAATTACTGTGCTACAGCAGCAGACTAAAGAATAAAAATATGCACACAGTGAGGGCTTTAAAACATGAGAGAAATTAAAGAAATATTTACATATACAGTATGTGAAGTTAGTGAAAGACTAATAAAAGCAAGACTCATTGACCACACAGCTTTACAGCTACGAAGGTTTCCAGGATTTGTAACGTGATTGGACGGCACGTCTCAGAGAACATAACCCAGCCCTAACCCCGTACACGCTGCCCTCATAGTTCCACCTCACTCTTCCCAAATACGTAGCCTTACACTTAACATCTGTACAGCTACACAATTTTAATTCTGTAAACTATTAGAAACTGAATGAAAATCTTTTCAGTCTACCAACTTCCACACGCTTGTTTCAGTTGCTTCAAGGTCTTTTTTCATATATATATATATATATATATATATATATATATATATATATATATATATATATATATACATCATTTGAAAACAGCGTGGTGTTTATCAGCAGTTTGTCCTGAGAGGAAGACTTTAGCTTCTCTTATCAGTTTGTTGAGAGGGAACAGCCAAAGGACGTTCTTTAGTGAAGATAATTTTCAGATCAGAGGGCACCAAGTCTGACTCACACTTGACTGACCTGAGATTTCTTTGTGACACACGCTGTTTGCACTGCAGTAAAACAAATTACATCTACTGTTTCTCACTTTAAAATCAAAACAATGCCTAAAGTTTTTTTTTATTCAACCTTTATTGAGACTCTGTGATGAAGTGAATCTGTAAAACCAGATGGGTCAGTTACATATGTACAATAGAGAAATGGTAGAAACTCGACTGTTTACATGGACAACTTGATTATTAATGTGTAACTCATAAAAATTCTAGTTTTCTCTCACTAGATGGAGCTGCCAGGCTGGAGGGAAACCTCAGAGAAGGTCTGTGGATGGATAGCAGCAAAAAGAAGAAGAAAAAGAAGCAGATAATTAAAATTAAGTTAAAATAAAGATAGCATTAAGGCTTTAACAAAAACAATAATATGTTTTAAATGAAAATTTTTAGGGAAGTATTTAGCTGCTCTTTTAATCCACTACTGTAAATAAATCAATTTAACAAGTGAAAAACTTCTTTTTCTTAAAGTTGCCAGTACTTAGCTGGACATTTAGATTAACTTGATTTTTCTCATTTAGGAGTACAAATGAATTAGTTCCAGACAAATATTTGCCAGTTCTTAGAAATTAAATTACTCTAAGTACAGTGAAAGAGTTCCCTTACCATGACTGTCCTGAGTCAAAGTATGTGAACTGTACTTGTTGTTGTTGTTGTTTTTTAGTTTTTTTTTAAGGAAGCAAGTTTGCATAACTTTTTAAAGTAGGGGAAACTTCCGGATTTTCCGGTGCAGTAGAATAACTGTTGCAGGACTGGAAATCACTGGGAGAAGAAGATGAAGACGATGGTGACGATGCTAGTCTGGCTTATGGAAATGTGTTAAAAACCAACACAACATGTGGCTCCAACATCCCCTCAGAGGATGAATTGAAAGAAACATTCATTTTAAATTACCTGCCTGTCAGAGTCTTTGTACTTGTGATTTATGTGTTTTAATGCTTAGTTTTACTTTCTTTACTGTCCTTCCTTCCTTGCTCTGAAGTGTTTCCCCTTTTCTTCCTCCCCCTCTCTACATCTCAGTGTTGTCTCAGTGAGTTAACTGTTTCATTATTTATTTATTATATATTAATTTTGAGGGTTTGCTCCTCGTGGTCTCATCTATCTTTGTTGTTTTCCTTTTCTCTAATTCTACCCTATTACACAATAACACTGTTGGACTTGTGTTATGTTGTATCAAAATGCAGTTCTTTTCTCTTTGTTTCGTATGTTTTATTAGTGATTATGTAAGTATTAGTCTTTGTTGTTCACCCCCTGCCTGCCCTTCGTTGTCAATTCTGCATGTTAGGTCTGTTTTTTTAAATTAAAGAATTGTGTGATACTTGCTTTTATTGTCTAGTTATGGCCCCAGCAGGCGATCCGCACCATTGCCTTTAGTGGAAGTGTTGTCCTCTCTCTTTTCCAGCACCAGTGTGCTTCCTTTGGCGTCTTTAGAGCATCAAAGTTTTGATTTCAACCAGTCTTGGAGTTTTTTTTGGTGATAATAGTTTGTTAAATGAAAGAGTTTATAAAAACCTTTTTGTGCACTAGAAAAAAGGAGTTTCCATTCAGTGCCAACCCACAGATGTTTGTATGCAGAAAACAGAAAGCCTCACAGAGTTGATCAGATCAAAAAACATGATGTAAAATTGAATTAAAGTTCTGATCATGTGTGAATTTGTAGATTTCCAAAATAAACACCAAAATGTCAGTCATGTCAGCAGTGAGAGAGGTCAGATGCTGCTCTGAAAGATGTGTGCAGTGACACTGTTAGCACTCCTGTGATGTGGAAGCAGCCATGACAGAACAGCACTCAGCGCTGGACTTTACTCCTGATTCCTCCACACGACCGGCTGCCTATATATACTGAGTCCTGACAGCACACACAGCATTCAGCAGCTGATAGACTGAACAGAAGGTGCACCAGTTAGGACAGCAGTGAGATTTGTTGCCTTCTCTGACAAAAATCACCACAAACTGTTAATTTTACTGAGTTTCTTTACAGGTGCCACGTCAGACATGCAGGTCCTCGTGGTTCTCGTCCTCGCCGTTTTCACTGGTGAGAGACTTCTCATCCATTATCTTTGATCAAGAAGTATTCATGATATTCACAAACAACAGTGAATGAGAAATGCTTTTGCCTCATTTCTCGTAGCTGGCTGCAATGCCAACGTCACATGGCACGACCAGCCCAAACAGAAGGCTGAAATGGTGAAAGATGCTTTCTGGGACTACGTTGCAAAGGTAACCGCGACCGCTGAGGAGTCCCTGAAGAAGATGAGAGAGTCCGAAATGGGACAGGAAATGAAGTAAGAGTCCTACAGTGCTTAAAAAGCTTGAATTTTGTGTTTCAAGTGGCTTTAGTTTATATTGACAGAAAAAACTTGAAGATGAAGAAGTTTTAATTCAAAGTTCTGCTTATCTCTGCAGCACCTTCATTGCAACAAGCACTGATGCCATCAACACGGTCACCAACACCCTGCGCACTCAGGTGGCTCCTCTGGCCCAGGACTTCATGTCTAAGTTCTCCCAGGAGGCAGAAAAGCTGAAGACCCAAATGGAGACGGATCTGGAAGCCGTGAGGGCCCGACTGCAGCCCTACACCGAGGAGCTGCTGGCCAAGGTGGAGGAGCTGAAGAAAGACACGGCCTCCTACGCTGAGGACCCAGAGGCCCTGAAGGCTGCTCTGCAGCAGAAGAGCCAGGAGCTGAAGATGCAGTTGGAGCAGAAAGTGAACCGGCTGCAGGCTCAGATGGTGCCCTACACAGAGGAGATAAAGGAGAAGATGCAGGAGAGCCTGGAGGAGTTTCAGAGGAGCTTTGAGGCCCAGATGACCCAGATAAGCCAGAAAATCAACGGTCTGATCCACGGGCGTGCTTAAAACTGACCCTGTAAATGGACTAGAATAAAAACTAGGTGTCAGATATTTTCTTCTGCCTTGTCATCAGTGATTGCTGCTAAATCAAGGTGGATTTTAATGTCTACATAGAAAACACAATACCTCATGTTACAGATTTTATATCTGTGAAAGAGCCTCTCAGGGCTCTTGGCTTACATGTTACGTTTTACCTCTAAAAGTGTTATCTGACAAACAACAATAAACACATTCAAGGAACTTTTGGTCTTTTCTTTGTGTTAGAAAGAGAAAATACATGTGATGTTTAAAAAAATGTGCAAATGAAGTCAAGCACGGTCACCTTTATGTGTTTAACAAAATCTCACAAACACAAACCGAGCAAATCTGCAGAGAAAAAACAATCAAACGTTTAAATGATGAGCAGAAAAATCATCACCATCAGGTAACAAAATGCACTCAGCTGCCTCTTTTTTAAAAATTTACTGCCTCACTTGATCTGGTAGCCAGTGTTATCTGACTTTACATAGGTTTTGCTACTAGGTCAGACTGTTATCTCTGTGATAACTTTGATCTTCTGTTTGGCTCTTTCGGCATGTTCACTGTTCAGGAAAGGTTAAGACAGATACAGCTGTTAATTCTGCAGTTCAACAGAAATGAGAAAGCTGCCCTGTATTTATGGGTGAAACATCAAAAAGAACAATATTGCAGCAAACATTACACATGTTTTTTTAATTTTTTAAAAAATTGCAGATTCTCCATAAACTATTGAGTACTTTTAAGTAGAACGAGTATGCAGGGAACCAAAGGACACAGGTGGGCAAAGTCAACCACAATGAAGAATGAGGCTTAGGGCTTGGAATCTCTAAGAGGGGAAATAAAGGGGACACAAAGACAAGACAAAGGAAGACAGCTTCTAAAAAAGCAACAAAGGAACAAAAGCTCAGTAAATACTGAACAAAACCGTCAACCCCTCCACCCTCGCCCTGTCGGTGTGGCTGGTGATCATACCATTTTTTTCAGTAGGATTTAAGAAGAGAGCGACTTTTCAATCAATGCATCGGGACGATATCTTTAACAGTACAGGGGCTCAGATTTGGTTGAACGTTTGCTCGTCACATGGTCACCAGTGATTTCATCATTTACACATTGTGTTTCTCTCTTTGCCCTCATTCTTCTCCGTAGCAAAATCCTCTAGTTCTCCACCTTTTTCCCATATCTTAAATATATGTGTTCACTGTCATGCAAACCAAATACTCACAGGGCCCAACCTCTGATTGGTAAGTAAACTTCTTTAAAAGTGTTTCCACATGCTGCCAAAATACTGTGGCATTAATTTAATTACAAAGCACAGAGTTTGTTTTATTGGTTACAAAGATAATTAATTACACTTTGTCAGAATACAGAAGTTTCCCGTTTGGTTTCTTTGCTGTTTCACTAAAAATATATATCAAATAAATATTAAACTTAATAAATAATGATAAAATTATTATTTAAATTGATAAATAAAGGCATTCGTTTTTATTCATGTTAAGTGCCTTGTAACTCGTTAAAATAAAAGATCACATAACTTTTAGTGTTGCTGTTTTTATTTACTGATTTTTAGAGGTCAAAATAGAAGAAGAAAAAATAAGACAAGCAAAACTGTTAAATCGATAAACTGAATAAATGCATAAAAACAATTTAGTGTGTAATAAATGCACTACTGAATATTATCTGTTTTAATTACACAATTTCAAACAGTAATGTCAACATGAAGTAATAAATTTAATAGTTTATTTGGCTGTTAAAAATAAATCAAACAACTACACACAATGTGCTTGGATTGCAATATTCCTTTATGCTAAAATACATAAATGTTACTGTACAGTGCTTTACAAATGTATTATTGTAAGGTTTATGCCGCAGTGTTAAACATGCTCATAATTACCAAAATATATTATACTTCTATATTTGTTTATCCACCAGTGCAACATCTTTAATCAAAATTATATATTTTTAATGCTAAAATATAATAATTTTGTTATCAATTATTTTTCACATTTACTATTTTAGAAAACAGCTGAAAAAACCAGTAAAGCATGTTATTATTTTTCGATTAAGATGCCAAATGACAGTAATTTAGTGCGATTCTTGAACAGAAAAAATAGTTTTAGTGGTTGAATGATATATTTGATTAATTTCTGACTTCTTACAAATAAAAAATATAAAATAAAAATAGAAGTTTTTTTTGGTCTAAATATTTGTAAAGCAATATATTTGTATATTAGTGTAGATGTCTTCATGACTTTTCTGATTTTTTTTTTTTTTTTTTTTTTGCATGTTATATGTTTAATGTATCACATTTTCTACATATATATTTAATAAGAAGAAGGCTACATGTAAGTTCCCACATCTGCAGACAATAAAGCTATTAACTTTGCTCTGTTCTGTGTCAAACTTGCTAACTGGAAAGTTTCCCATCTTATATCAGTCCTAGAAATGAACACAGTGGCAATTAAAGAAGACTTTGAACCAGATCCAATGAACAGTGATATCAAAAAAACGACCTTTAACCTCGTCATTGTTGTGCTGTCAGCTGGCACTGGCTGAAAAGGTCACGGTAAAAGAAAACCAAAAATCGTGTTTCTCTGATCATGTGATGGTGCTCGAGGCAGAGTGGCTGAAAGAATCACATTTTAGTTAACAAACTCAAACACAAGTTCAGCAGAAGATCCAGAGAGGAAGCTGTGAGTCCAAAAGTGTTTACTATTTCTGACCTGTGTCTGCACGTCTCCTTTCTGTGTGCGACGTGGAGCCAAAACGACACGCTCAGCAATAAAGTTACAACAACGCAGTCGGGAACTTCGGCCACGGGTCAGAATTCCTCTTGACATCCATGTGATTACATCAACAGCCCCCATACTGTATAAATACTGGGAGACGAGCTCAGTCGTTCTCACAGACGTCACAGATCAGATCGCTGAGGTAAGATTACCGATCTGAAATCTTTAAAAGTCGAATTTCTTTTTGCAGTCCAAAATATTTGAATACTTATTAGATTCATTAATCAAATCAAATGAGAGTTAGATGATTTAGACATCAAAATGTTATGTATTTGTCAATAAAGGGTCTCTTGAATACGTTTTTTTTAGTCTTTTGTAACTAAAATTTATTTGTACATCATATTCCAGGTGTCCTAATCTCTGGTCATCATGAGGGTGTTTGCAGTAATCCTTGCACTGGCAGTCTTCTCAAGTGAGTTTATTGTCTATTTAGGGTCAAATAATAGAAAGAAAAGTGGATGCAAAGTAGAATACAGGAGTGAGAAGAAAATGAGGACGTAAGATGTAAGCGCCTGTTACATTTGGGGGCTTTTATTTTGCAAAAATGCGGCCTACACCAACTCAACTTTTAGTTACATACTGAATAAAACAAACTATGCATTCTGCAGCTTTTTTAGTCATCAGAGTTGTCCTTTAACAGTTAAATGCTGCCATAGGTCCCAGATTTGACAAATTAAAACATAATTTTAAAGCCTTATACTACAATTTGCATCTTTTGATCAAAGATGGAAAACCATTCAAAAGTGACCATTTGACATGTTTTCCTTTGTTCAAACCAGGCTGCCACGCACGAAGCTTGCTTCAGCAGGACTGGCAGGACAGCTGGGAAACCACAGTCGACAAGTTTAGGGATTACATCACGGACCTGAACTCAAAGGCTGATGTAGTGGTGAAGGACATCAAGAGCTCCCAGATCAGCAGGGAACTGGAGTGAGTTCAATTATTCCTGTAATCGTAGTCGAGCATACTGACTTTTATCAGTGCTGCTCGGCTGTCGGCTGCATTTGAATCACTAAAATTGTGATTAAAAATTGAATCCAGCTCATAGATTTTATCCTTTATTAATATAAAACAGTAACATGCAATTGTCTCAGTCAGTGTCTCAGTTCAGCTGCCAACCATTAATTTCAATATTTTTGTTAAAGTTTAAGTTCACAGAAATTTTCACTTCATAAATTAAATACAAATTGCTTCTATCTAGTTACTAAAGTTTAACTCCACGACTTAGAAACACTGAATTTACAACAGAAACGCTCTTAACAAAATGGTGCTGGGCTTTGGCTTTGTTATATAACAGCAGAGTGTCAGAGTCTGATCAGCAGGTTGCAGTGAGGTGAGACATTTTGAGAGCTGAACTTTGACCTGTGCGTCTCCTGAGTTTTGCTTTAGTCCTACAGTTTACCGAATCTTTCTCAGTGTTTCAATTAAAATCTGCTGATATTTCTACTTATCTTAAATGATTCAGTGCTTTACCCCCTTTGGATCCTGAATGCATCAAAACCACAGACAAAACCTCTAAACCGATCCATCTCCTCTCCCGTCCATGAACAGCACCCTGATCCAGGACAGCATGGCTGAGCTGGCCATGTACAAGGATGACCTGCAGACCAAGCTGGCTCCCTACACTCAAGAAGCCACAGATCGTCTGGGAAAAGACCTGCAGCTCATGGCCGACAAACTCCGTGAACACATGACTGAGGCCCGAGAGCAGATGGACAAGTACGTCCAGGAGCTTCAGACCATGATGGAGCAGAACACCGACGACGTCAGGAGCAGAATTGCCACCTACACCCGTAAAATGAAGAAGCGCCTCAGCAAGGACACACAGGAGATCAAGAGGTGAGTGGGACAACCTCACCAGAAAAATAACAACATTTGGGGGGTTTTAACAGTGTAGAAAAACAAAGGAACAGATAGTGAGTGGATTATTCAGGTGAAATAACCCAAACTCAGCTCAGATATTAGGATTTGATGCTTTTTAGCTGGTGAATTTAAAATGTAAGAAACATTTTGGTGTGAAAGAAGGAAAGAATTTGACCTTGGTGGGAACTTTTACCACTTTTTTGTCTATTTTTCAGTTTAACTTAATGTCTTAATGATTAAGCTATTAATAAGCATATAAATATAAACATATATTTTTCAGACACGTCACAGAGTATTTTGAGGAGCTTCAGTCCCGCACCTCTGAGAACGTGGAGGACCTGAAGACTAGACTGGACCCTTACTTTGCTCAGGTGCGAGACAACGCCCAGACAAAGATCACCACCCTGAAGGACCTGCTGACGTCTCAGATGGAGAACATGAAGCTCAAGATTCAGAATACAGCTGAGGACATCAAAGATCGCCTTGAGGACACCACTGACAACCTGCGATCCACCCTGAAGGGGAAGATGCAGGATGTGCGCGACATTTTTCAGTCCTTTGTGTCCTATTTCAGTGGAAGCCAGTAAACCCTACAACTAGCCTGGACTGCTCATTTATCCATCGCTTCATAAGTTAAAACCCTAATTCAACAGTTTAAAGTCATCAAATGTGTTTGTTCGACCACTCCCTGTGACTTTAATAAAAACCAGCTGCTCACATTTGAGTTCTCTGTAATGTCTTCAGACAGCTCATTTGCAGTCTTCTCTCACATTCAAACACCTGATTTAAAAGAGTTACACTTTGATGAGATGAACATCCTGAAAACAAGACAAAGACTACTTCCTGCAGAGCATATGGACACTGGAAAATAAATAACTTTGTGTTTGAAAGTTATTTTTGCCTTTGACTGCTACGCTTTGTTAAAAGCGACATATAAATTGCACAGAACACAAATGGTATGCCATCATAAGCATATTAAAGATTCTACAGTAGAAAATATACCTTTTTTAAAATCCCATTATTATGATAACTAAAACCTGAAATTTAAACTTGAATAATATCTTAGTTAACCGAAGTAAAAATAAAAACTGCACTTCTGAAAGAAAAACGGGATCTTGAATTGTTTTGTGTGCTCATAAAATAAACCAAAAGACAAAACATATACAAATAATTAGTTTTAATTATTAGTTTTGCCTTTAGTGTATTTGCTTGCTTAGAATTCTGATGTCTACTGGACAGTGATTCAGCTGTCTTCAAAAAGGGTTTGTTTTAAATGTGTGTTCTCATCTAAGTTTTTGTACCTGGCCATGTTTTTATAAAAAAGAAACTAAATCAAGCAAATCCATTCAGGAAACTCATTGAAACTAAACTTCTTTAAAATAAATAAATTAAAAAAATAAAACGTAAAAATAAAAACCTGATTAGGAAATATAAATAACTGATCGTCACTTTAAGTTCAGGGAGCGTGGATATTTGAATAATTATCTGAAAGGTTCTGCATCAGCTGTACACAAACACAAAGTACTTCGGGTAAACCTTCTACAAACTTATGTCATACATTTAAAAACAAAAAACAAAACAAAACAATTAAACTTTAACCAGAAAGTTAGTTGTTTGACTGAAGTCAGAAGTGGCAGAGGAATTTCTGAGGCTGGTGCACCTATCATATAATTTCTCTACATCCTCTACTTTTATACTTGTCCATCAAATCATTCTCAAAGCAAACATCACATTACCTAAAAATGTATATAAACATATTTATTACTCATAACTCATATTATTGTGTTCACTATTGCATTATTTTAAAAAGCCTCAGATGAGTTTTAATATAAATATTTGTCACATACTCTTTGAGTGTTTGAAACAGTCTAATAAACAATCAAACACGCAGTACTGTAGTACTGGATGGTTGGACCCCACGTGAATATAAGGCACAGTGAAACCAAACTATCATACTGACGTCGCTGATCCATCCAATCACATTTCGTCTTACTCTCCTGTCAGCCAATGGCTTGCAGCCGTCGCCGCTGCTAGCTCGTCTCCTCTCAGTGCCGTCAATTCTAAACATGCCCATCATGCTCGTAGTTGTGGGCTTTATCTTCTGTCTTGCGTGTTGATTTTCGTCACGATGAGCAGCCTCTGCAGAGAGGTGATCACCCTCCAGCTCGGACATTACTCCAACTTTGCGGGAACTCACTGGTGGAATTTACAGGTGAGGAGTGCGCGTGCAAGGCTAACGTTAGGCTAGCTGGCTAACGTTAGCTGTGCATGTGTTGTCAAACTTGTGAGCTTGCTGTGAACCGTTAGCTCTGGTTAGTCTCAGTTTGACAGACTGGGACACGAAGTATGGTCAAACTGACCAGCATGGCATTGACCATAAACAGAGGCATAACCGCCAACAGTTGTGTGGCTAAAGCTGCTGAATTAGCAGGTTAGCAAACTGTTACGAGCTTTTCATAAAAAACACTCAGAACTGTTACCTGAGCATTTAGGTCCATAATTTGTTGGTCCAAGATTTAAAGCAAATATTATTATATATAGTCCCCCCATTTTCAAAGGCTCTAGCTCAATTAAAAAGTTTTCGTATTTCAAAACATAAGGTTTATTTTTAATAAATGGATAAAGATCCAAAATTGGACCTCATCAAATGTGTTGTTCTCCCCATCTCCTTTTAGGTGCTCTATATCAAGCTATTCCTTTAGCCACCCTCAGTTGCTGCTTGTTTGTCGGTCTCTCTGCTTTTTGTTTTGTCTTCAGTAGCTAAAAAAAATAAAAATGCTGAATTGGGTTGAAATCATGTGACTGATTTGGTCATGGAGGAATATTTAAGGTTGCTTTTGCAGGATGATTTGGGGTCATTATTCTTTTACACTGTGAAGTGCTGTCTAATAAATTTTCCAGCTTTTGGCTCAACTGAGCAGAAAGTACAGGCCTGTACACATCAGCATCCATCCTGTTACTTTTGTCAAGTCACATCATTAGCGAACACTCATAACCTGGTTCCACTGTCAGCCATATGTGCCCATGCAACAACACTGCCTCTCCCATGTTTGACAGATACTGTGGTATGCTTGGGATGACAATCAGTGTCTCTCCTTCTCCTTACTTTTCTCTTCCAGTGTTCTGGTTCAAGTTGATCTAGGTTTCATCTGTGCAAAGATTTCTTCATTTTTTCCCCCCAGATTTGTGCTCTTTTAAATGTTTTCTGTTGAAGTCTAAACTGGTGTTCTTGTTCGACCATGTAATCAGTGGGTTGCACCTTACTGTCAACCTGTTGTATATACATTCATGAACGGGACTGTTGATTGTTAACAATGATACGTTTGCTTTGTGAATTTCTGTAAGCATTGTTCAATTGCTTTGACCGTGCTAGCAGATAAACAGAGGTGCTCCTCTCTTTGTTTGCAGGATGCATCTTTATCGTACGATCCGGAGTCACCGCCAGGTGAGATCCAGAGCGATGTCGTGTTTCGTGAAGGACAGACTCTGGGCGGCCACGTCACCTACACACCACGACTCATTGCCATGGATCTCAAAGGTAACTTGCTTTTAGAAATACTGGAAACTTTGTGTCTTTACTTTGTCCAGTTTACTGACTGAAATATAATATGTTAGCATTAATTTAGAGCACTTGTTACAAAGTTGTTGTTTTTTTGTTTTTTTTGGTGAATTCTGACCGTCTTTCTCTCATTCTGTAACAGGAAGTCTTCGTACTCTGCGACAGGAGGGAAGTTTGTACGATGCAGGCAAGGACACGTCTGCTGTCACATGGTAAACAAGACCCTTTCTATTTGTTTTCTGCCTGGTATAACAAATTTTATTTGTGTTGTTTTCTGGTTTCAACACTGTCACATGTTTTGTTTTTTTTGTTTTTTGGTCTGTTTATTTGTTTACATATGGATATTTATCTACATTTAAATCTATTTATCTATAGGACAAATCAAATCCTATAGCATATCCCTTTTTTACCCTGTGGTGATAAAAGGAATGAGTATTTGTAGTCACCCCACTGGGCAGGTGGTATGGACACTTTGTGAATACGATGACATGAAAATGAGCCAATGTAGGACTTTGTAATTGATACATAGGTGAATCTGCTAGGAGGCTAAGGGGTTGCACTGACAGTCGCCATTATTCTTAACTAATCCATTTAGTACATGCACTGGTCCTAAGACTGTTCATATTTAGTGTATATACTGAAAACTTTTTTTTTTTTAAATTTGGCAGGGATGGAAGTATCACTATGCACGAAGAAAGTCCTCCTGCAAAGAACTCCTTCCTTGAAGACCTTGATAAGTTGGATGTGAGTATTTCAAGTAGAAATGAAAACTAACACAAAGAGATTTTCACAACAAACACACACATTACAGTTATAGTCGGGTCGAAGCGTGTCATGCCCTGGACTGCTTGAAGGGACTCGCATACATGCGTGTCATCACTGACTGCGACCAGGTTACAGATCACCGTTGCTTTCTCTCTTTGTAAAAATCCCTATAAGTAAGTAATAAATAAGGACGCACTGCTGTGTGTCATAGCTTCCCAAATTAATCCACAGAATGCAATAAGTGATGAAACTGGCTGTGCGAGAGCAAATTTCCAGAAAAAAAATAGCTCAATAGAGACGTCTCCAAAGAGTTGAGCCCGTCATTCTGTTCTTTGTGTGTAGAAAGGGGAGATACTCGCAGAGGCTGATTTTCCCTCCAGCTCCCAGCCTCAGTGCTCAGGTATGAAAACCTCTCAACCAAACGTGCATGAAATAACAAGTTTCTGTACCAAAATCATCACATGAGCTTAAAAAAAAACCAATCTCTCCCAGCAGCAAGGTCACTGAGTGTGGATACAGTGAACAGCCACCTGGCTAGAGTACAGAAGAGCTACAGGCTGGAGTGCAGCGTGAAGGTGTGGTCTGACTTCCTCAGGATCCACCTGCACCCTCGGACCATCTCGGTCATCCACCAGTACAACCACGATGGGTAAGGCGGGTGCAACATTACCTGTAGTTTGTTGATGCTTCTTACTTTGAACCTCTAAAGGAGTCAGAGCCATAACTTCAACATAAAAACTGCAGGTGCAGAATTTCCTGTCACATCTCATCGAAACAGCTTAAAATGTTTGGGAAATGTTCCCAATATTTTCCAAACCTCATTATGCAAACTGTTGTATGTTGTCATCAAAGAAGTTTCTCCAGATCTAGATTATTATGACAGAGAAAACTTTTTATATATTAGACCACAAAATAAGAGTGGAAGGCCCTCACCTGCGTTTCACCACTAGATGTCAGCCTTCCCTCACAATCAGGATTAAAACTGACTGTTCTCTGTGGGTCAGTATGGAAGAAAAGGCAGAAAATGTATAAACAAGTTTATTATACAACTTCACATATCCAATCTGTCATTTTTTTTGTTTTATTAAAGTAATTAGATGAAACATGAATACTTTAGAATAAAATTAAAGAACATTCAGTTAGTTTTCTAAATTAATTCTATTCTTAAATTGGTTGACAGAATGAAATAAAGATCTAAAACATACCCACAACTGCTTCTCCACCACACTTAAAAAGGCTTCTTGAGACTTGCTGACTTACAGTTATGAGGTATTTAAACTGAGTGCTTTATATTTGCTTTTATGGGCGTTCAGAGAGGCTCACCGTCTGGAGGCTTTCGGCCAGGGCGAGTCTCTCCTCCAGGGGTCGGTGCTCGAGGAGCTGGAGGACAGGCTGCACTTCTTTGTGGAGGAGTGCGATTACCTTCAGGTAACTCTTCCATTTCACTCTCCCCTATAATTAGAAATATTTTTTTGTACTGTAAGACCTTTAAAAAGATGCTAATCAAAGTTTACTTGTACACCATTTCGTATCTGCCATCTTCTTGCATATCTCTTTGTGCTTCCTCAATCCTTTTTTTCCTTTCAGGGCTTCCAGGTGCTGTGCGACTTGGCTGATGGCTTTGCAGGTCTGGGGTCGAAGGTCACTGAGCTGCTTCACGACTCTTACGGAGGAAGGGGCATCCTAACCTGGGGGTTGTTACCCGTCAGTCACCCAGATTCAGTGAGTGTCTCTTTCTTTAAAAGCAAATGTTTTGTAACGCGGCTTCTTTATTTATATTTGTTGTCTCTGTTTGAACAGACGCCAGTGAAGGATCTCTACCGCCTGCTGAACTGCACTTTAGGGATGGTACACATGGCCAGTCACAGTTCTTTGTTCTGCCCGTTGACCTTGCGAGGTGGTCTGGGAAGACGACCGTCCTCTCCCACGACGTTCACCCACCTCAGTTATGATGTGAGACTGGCTGCAGTACTATTATTGTGTCCTTTGGTCAACAAGCAATTATTTTAAGACCTTGTACCGACTTATTTTATGTTCTATCCAAATGTAAGCACTCAAACTTTAAACTTTGGCACAGCTCTGATTAAAGAGATAATTCAACTCATAGAAACACAGTTTATATGTGCAGGTATGCAGGATTATATATAAACATGTATCTGTCTGTCTTCTGTGCCAGCCCTCACTGTGGTACCACTCCAGTTCTGTCCTGGCTTTGGCATTGGACACCCTTACTGCACCTTACAGGCTGAGAAATAACAGCGTCCCCATGTGGCAGTTGGCAGATGACTTGGCTGTATCAGGGAGGAAGGTATTTAACAATTGTTCGTTTATTTGGGGGGTTTTTTCCTCCCCCTTCAGCAAATATTATTTTATTTTTTTAATCAAGTCATGAAAGGAACCAGCTCGAAGCTCTATAGGTATATAAAGGACATGAAGTCTCACAAGCTAGCTGGATGTTGCAGCTAGGTTATTTATCTGTGGAGATGCCTGAGATTATGGTAACCAATGTTTAAATCACAGGTCGTGGCTGCTTATGGTGCCGTCCCCTTTCCCATGATGCACGGCTCCTCTCTCCCTGACGCCCTGAGCACATACACCGACGTACTGCCGTGGAGGCCTCTGTCTGGGTGCGCTGAAGCAGGAGACGGCCGATGCTACGGCCAGTGGGCGACGCTCAAAGGCTTCGAAGGCCAGAAACTCATCAGGTCAGAATGAAGTTATTGAGTCAGTTATATTCTACTCTGACTCTTTAGTTTAAGTTTGCTTCTGCCCCTACGAAATTACCACTGACCTTCTTCATCTATGATAGCTGGTGTGTGATAGACCCCAGCCTCAGAGCTTGTTCCTGTGCTGCATTGATTAGTGCCTTTCTCCACTCTGGTGGATATCTCCCCCCTGAACGTTGTCCTGGGTCCCCCTTACCGTAGCATTCATATTTATCTCTCTCCCTCATGTCCAACTCTTCATACTGGAGGCTTATTTAGCATTAGGGGTCTAGCCTAGGACCCTTACTGCATACAGGCGCCTCAGCAGGGTACCTGATAACAGGTGTTGTCCAGCTCTTCATACTGGAAACCCGTTCTTGGATGTCTGCCACTGTGATGGTTACTGGACTCTCTTCGGGGAGGTTGCTCTGGTGTCTTTATGCTAATGACTTTAGGTTAAACTTCAGCTAAGGTTGTGAATGACAGTTTTGTCAACATTTTTGAATAAACAACTTGCTCCCCCCCCCTTTATTCTCTTTTCACCAGCTCGCTGGCTGCAGGAACTAAACCGCCCACTCCTCTGCACAGTCTCCACAGCGGAGAGGACGTCCTGGCTTCCTACATCAGATCCTTCTATCCTTCAGCTCCTCTGTGAGTCTCTGCACTGACACGTGACACTTGCTATTTCTTTTTTTTTCCTAACAAATTCTCATCTCTCACCCTTGCTCTCTCCATCATCTTGTCATCCCTGTCTCAGGGCTCTGCAGCTGGTTTCTACTCCCAGTGAGCTGGCACCACCTTTCCCGCAGATATTCAGTCAATCCCTCGGTGCTCAGGGCTTCCTGGAGGGCCAGCCGCCCCCGCCTGGCAGTGAGTGTTTTTCTGTTTTTGTCTGTGTGTAACGCAGAGCCGTTCTATTATAGGTTTTCATGAATGATCTTTCTCTGCAGGTACGCCCCGTGTCGTCTCCTCCGTACCCGTCATGACTTCCCTCCAGTCGGGTCCTGCGCTCGACCCCTGGCTCTCCGAGCTGCATCGCGGTGTGAGTGCTTTCGACATCCGCCGTGTTGCCCCCAGCTTCCTTTCTCAAGGGCCTGAAGTGTCAGACTACCAGGAGGCCCTGGAGCAGCTGCGCCTGCTGGCCCGGTGTTACAGAGACGACAGCAGAGGCGTGATGCGCTCTTCCTCCGAGGAAGAGGACGATGACTGAAGTTGGCTAGCACGACTTGTATCTGCCTGCTTTGTTTACCAGCCTGCATGCTGTCAGCCTGATGCAGGGAGATAGAGGAGCTGTGCTCTGCTGTGTGAAAGGATGAGGACTGAAGTAATGGGTGACAGAAAAGAGGAAGTTCTGCCCATGTAGTTTGTAATTCAATGACTGTTCATATGTAATTAAAAGTATTTTATACAAAATGCACATCATAGGACTGTATTTACATAAAGACGTAGCTTTCACCACAGGTTGCATAGATTGTAGCATTCACAGCTCTCAGAGCAAAGAAAGGGACTCTTTGTTTGTTTGTTTGTTTTCTGCGGCCTCAAATGAACAGTAAACTGTTGAACATGCTTTGGGGTTTTTGTAATTTGTCCAAAGCAGAATCAACTAATTTGGGGTTTAATGGGACATTTAGTATCCTCGGCCAAGTCTGCCTGTTTGTGCTGCAAACCTTTCATAGAACATCATAAAAAATTAAAAATTCCCCCTCAAAGGAAAACATAAGACCAAGGAAATAATGAATGCATTCACACTGGGCGCCTTAATCACATGACAGCAGATGTTGATGTGAGTCTTCTGTGTTAAAACCACAATTTGCTTTAGATGGGATTACAAAAAGCACATCTTAGACACTTGTTTAATGCATTTCATGACAAAAATATAAATTGCCATGGTTGTAATAACATTTAAAAATGGAATAAAGAGCCTATAAAGTTAAACACAAATATTTGTAATGCTTATCGTCTGGTTCATGCTGGATCAATAATCCAGTGCAAGTCCTGCCTTTAATAAAGCTTTCTGTGATTTAGGTCAAACTAAAGTATTAAAAAATGTAAATGACTAATATGGACTGAATTGTGGTGAAACTTAAATTATTTAATAAAGTTTAATCTTTATAGAAAAATATTTTCTCCACACCAGAACTTGATAAGAAAGGTTTATTGCTGCTGTTGTGTGGTCAGCTCTGGTCCAAAGAATAATACATGGATCTCCCTCTGGTTATAAAACCAGTCAGCAGCAGTCTGCTGTAGCCAACTCCTGGGAGAGAGATTTATAGAGAATGTGCGTTTATCTGATTGGTCAAAACTATTGAGAAGCGGCCGTTGTTTACGTAGCAAAGTTCTGCTCTTCCTCTCCTCCCTCAGCTGGAGCTTCACATTGGGATGGACCGATACACCTGCCTCCCTCCCTCTAACCTGTTATCTAGTTTTCTGCATCTGAGGCAACATCTGTGAGGGCTTTTGTTTCTTGACCTTGCTCTGGTTCACGCACACAGCCTTCTGCCACACATGCACAAGCAACTTGATCATGGGAATCTATAACTTTTGTTTTGAGTGCTCAGTAGTGCAAATAACTATTAAACTGATCTAAAATTAATTACAGTCCCCATACCATTTGGCAGCACAGGTCTTGTAAACCAAACCCTTCTAGTCCTCACACCCCAACGTTGAGAATCTGTCACTGAACATATCCAAACTTTATGCCATAAAATGGAAAATATTCTTATGATCCGAGTCACCTCAGTTTTTCCTTCTATGAACTCTGATAATTCTTAGTGTATTCTCAAACACTCTCTTTCCTGTGTGCGAAGAGTATTTATTTAGCCAGCTCCTGTTATGGCTCACATGCAGATACACATTGGAAACCTAAGGAAAACTGACTTGACCAATTCTGCCAGCAGCTATAGTTTAACTCAGGGAAGTCAGCCAAAGGGTAGACGGAGTGGATGGCTTTGTAAGATGTGAAACACACAAAGTAAAAATTGGGACTTTGTACTGCATGTTTTCTTCTTCTCACATCATGGATAAAATCAGAGCCTAAGGACTAAATTGTTGTTTCAGCGATCTTACTGACAAATTACAGTTCTACCTTCAAAGTAAGTCTTAGACAAATGATTAAATATTAAGTGTATCGTGAATCATGTCATCCAAGGAATCACGGTAACAGGGTTCTTTGATTTATCCTACTTAAATTTCTGTCACGTGGAAAACAGGTGGCTTGAATCAGTTTTATAAATTTAAATGTAATATTAAGCTTGGCGTGAATAAAAATGTACCCACTAATTGTTTATTAGACGAAAACGTGTAATCAGCTGAGTTTGAGAGGAATTTACGTTATGAAACTGAAGCCTGCCAGCAGTCAAACCAGCCTTTTACTTTACAAAACACATCTTTGGCTTTTTAAAAACAGATAAAACTGCCTTATGAGTTGTTGTTGTTGTTTTTTTTAATTAATCCTATGTTAACATAGGATAACAAAACAAAAAAAACCCCAAAAACATTTTCTAAAAACTGTTCCAACTGTTTTCTGAGCAAACAAAGAAACACAAACTCACCCCAGTGATATTTACACCATCATGCAAAAAAAATAAATAAATAAATAAAAGAGCCAACCTGCTTCCCTCACACACCGAATTTATTACCAACATAAACATGACTAACAAGTCCAGAACAAGCCTTTTTTTTTTTTTTTTTAATGTGAAACAAAGATTACAAGGATTTCACAAAAGTGGGGAAGGTGTTCCCAACCAGCATATCGACAAAAACAGTATGCTTCTACATTTGATTAAAAAAGGCTAAGACAAATACCATACCTTCGCTTGAACTTATAAAACTGACATTGCACCCTGTTGTTATTGTTACAAACACCACTAATGAAAACGTATGTTGGTAAAGGGCAAATGAAATGGAGTAGCATGTGCATAAGAGACATCGAGCATGAGCGCCTGGTATTCTACAGCTACTTATCAAAAAACAGGAGGTGAGGATAGTGTTGTCGGGCACGGGGAATGTAAATAGAGGGCAGGAGGGAGACACTGGGAGGAGGGCTTGTGACAAACAGTCCAAAATCTGAACTAAGAGCGGGAACGGGAACGAGAACGAGACTGGGAGCGGGATTTAGAGCGGGACTCCGATCTGGAGGCGGAGCGGGAACGGGAGCGGGCTTTGGCAGGTGAGGGGGAACGGGATTTGGACTTTGATTTAGACCTGGCTCTGGATTTGGACTCCTCAGGAGACTGAGAACGGGAACGAGAACGAGAGCGTGAGCCTCGCTCAGGCTCGCCGCCCTCGTCATCGCTCTTGGGCTCCTCCCGGCCCTTTGAGACAGATTTCCTTGACTGATCCTTAGCTCCAGATGCAGAACGAGATCTAGAGCGAGACCTGGAGCGAGAACGAGAGCGAGACCTGGACCTGGACTCCCCCTTCTTGCCCTTTTTCCCCTCTTTCTTGCTCTTTTTACTCTTGGGGCTGCGGCTCCGGCTGCGATCCTTGTTCTTCTGAGCGCCGTTGCTGCGCTCCTCCTCCTCCTTCTTGCCCTTTCCCTTATTCTTCTTGCTACGAGATCGGCTGCGGGAGCGAGAAGCAGCTCTGTGGACAAAAGACAAACCAAGTCTTATTGCACCAACCCATCCACCAAAATTCTCATTAACATAAAGCACTGAACAGCTGGGTAAAATTACTAGAATTTTAGGGGTTTTTCTAAGGTCTGTTTTCTCTGTTTCGATGTTCCGCAACACAAAAATGGAATGATTGTGAGCAGCTTTAAAAGCATCTGAGAGACATAATTTAAACAGAAATTTCTACATCCTGTCTGAAGACAGTAAAGAGAAAGTACGTAGTCTTCATGCTTTTTAAAGGCCACCATACAAAAATAAATAAATAAAAGACTTCTTGCCCTATAGAAGTCTACAGTAAGACAGCCCTCAGCGCTAACCTCAGTAAACACTTATGATCAATTTATGCGCTCAGTCATATTTAGTAACTAAGAATCAGAAATCACAAAGGAGGATTATTCAGGATCTGCTCATCCTTTGTTATTGTTAATGACAAAGGATTAGCCAGGCAGCATGCAGTCCTAATTGCAGTTGCAGTCCTGAAAACGCTCCGTTTGCAGCTAAGCACGACTTTACAAACCAATGCGCGATGTCATCGTCTTATGACAAAGACTGAAAGTTTGACCTGAAGATTTATTTACATTTTTGTACATGTATTATTAAACCCATTATGCATTCCTTATTTTTATATATACACCCACGATTTCAGTAACGGATGGTCATATTTAAACAAAGTCTGTATTAATGAAGTCAGGATAGAAGTAAACGCAACCCCTTATTTTCAGCTAGCTTTCCTCTACAGTGAGAACGAGAGATCTATCCTAATATGGCAATCTCAGTCTCACGGCTCTGGCTGTGAGCACAGGAGCTATAACGGCTTCTTACAGACAGGATGAAGTAATAAGTCACAACAAAGAGGATAAGAAAGAAAGATAAGCCTTGATTTGAATCATGCAAAGTAACTCTAGTAGAGTCTACGAATATGAAAGCTATAAATGAGCGTAACACGTTTCCTGTAACATACTTATAAAAACAAATGAACTGAACTGGATACAAAGTCTCAAGCTGTCTCAAGGCAGCTAGTGAGAGGACAAATCGATCGAACATCTATCAGTTTCTGGACAAAACAGCAAAATAAAGTTTTTCTCACCTGGAGCGGGAGCGGCTGCGACTGCTGCTCTCACTGCGGCTGCGGCTCTTACGAGACCTGCGGCTCCTGGAGCGAGACCTGACAAAATATTATACCATTTATCGATCTTGGATCCGACTGCAGCAGCATGCAATTCCTAATATAATACCAAACAACAGTGCCTTTTTTACCTGGAACGGCTGCGGCTACGAGAATACGAGCGGCGGCGCCTGGCACCAGGACGGTCCTCAATGAGCCGGATCTTTCTGCCGTTCACCTCTGTGCCGTCGAGCTTCTCCAGGGCCCTCTTCATATCAGAGTAGAGCCTGAACTCGATCACCCCCTCATTCTTCCGGCCCTTGTGGGTGTCAGCGTAAGTCACTTCACCCGCCTGCCTCATGTAGTCCTACCAAGGAGAGGAAACAGATGAGATCATGAGAATGTGTCCACTGGAGGCTCTGACCAAACTGCATGTAAATATTTTACATAAAATCCATGAGAGCTTCTGAATCATGGATTCATATTACATCTTCCCTTATGGACAACCTGATCAGAATGGGTGTGTTGTGCTTTATGAATGTTTATATAATCATGTGGCCACAATAAAAACAAAAATCAAAATCTAATGCAACGTTCTTAAAGTTGGGTAAAATAAGGAAAAAAAAAAATTTTAAAAAAAGAAAAAGACGGGGAAAATCTCACTATGGGAAATGTTAAAACGCTGAAATAATGGTTCACTTCAATTTTTTTTTTTTTTTTTTTTTTTTTTTTAAAATCAGGACTGTAAGCCTTACTTCCTTCACAATAAGTATTTAATATGAGAGAGGAGGGTGAATTAAGCAAAAACATACCTTTAAGTCTTGCCAGCTACAGCGGCTGGAAAGATTCTCAACAATAAGCCGATAATCTGTCCGTATAGGTGGACCATATCTGTCTCTTCCTCCCCAGCGTCCATATCCACCTTTCAGGGTAACAAGGAAACAGAAGGAACAATGAGGACTGGAAAGCAACCGGGATGGTGCAGTCATACTAAACTTCCAGCTACACACTATTAAAATATATCAATAATCTCTTGGGAAAGAAAACAAAATAGGGAAAAAGCAAAAAGGCTGAAAAAAAGAGAAAAAGCTATTAATTCCTAAAAAGACCCTAATTATTTCTTTCTATTAGTCTTTCTTTAAATTTTTAAGCCAACAAGAAGAAAAAAAAACCCTATGGATATTAAATTTTGGTTGATGCTCAACAGGCCTATTTTAATAAGAAAAAAGAAAAGAAAAAAGCAATAAAAATCAAATTAATAACTGAAGGAGGAAGTACTTACGTTGAACTAAATCAAGTGTCTAATCTATCCTATCTAAAAACATTTCACTGATACAAAACATGTTGTTTTTTTTCAGGCACCTATAAGAGCTGAACCCACATCTGTTCCTAACCCCATGGCATCCTCACCACCCGGCCTGGGCCTAATGGGAAAAGCGGTCTTCATTCACAATGGCTCCCTTTTTTGGTCTGCCCAGGGGCCCAGAATGGTCAAACCACACTCTTGGAAAGGGGGGACACCATGGCCAGCAATAGGGGCAGGCAGTCAGCAAAGGACTCTTTCAATTAAAACATTGAGGTTCTTTGTTAAATCTTTACCTTTAAATTGACAATCACTTTAAATGAAATAAAAACGGAATAAGACATCAATAGATTACAAGATATTTGACAGTCAAATAGTTACTCTACAATGCTCAATCAATACATTTATACTGTTTTAATTAGTAAGCCAATTCCTGCATCATCACACATTCACATGTATTGTTAGTTTCAAATCCATCACATGGAAACCCAAGATATTTGAAGAAGTCATTGGTGGCTCTGGTGCACACAGATTTAATCACGTTACGACACCTCCTCCCACGCCTGCTGTTCTTTTCTGAGTAGAAGCTGTGAAGTGATGTATAGCAAAGCAATTCAAAACCAAATTACTGCTCTATCCAGAAACTCAGATGTACTCGCAGGCTAAGAGACCACTAGAAACCTAGAAGGCTCACTCAAGCCAGAACAATAGTGAAATGTGGACGGGTGGGAGTGTCTCAACGACCAAAACAAAGAAAATGAGGTCAGTGGCTTAGCAGGAATAATTCCCCTTTGGTTCTCAAAGAACGATCTAGAGGTATCGGGGATACACCTACCAGACACAAGGACCAGATATTGGTCAAATCCTGATTTGAAAAGCTTAATCAGTCCGTGATAACATGCCAAATTGTGGTTAAACTGTTAAATGTTCACTTTAGACAGCAGAGCAGCGCCATTTTCTTTCTTAGGTTCCACCTTGCCTGTTTCCAGCTTTCCATCACAGAAAGAAAGATGCCGCCATCTGTCAGGGACTGCATCGCAGAAGCAACTGTTAAGTAGTACATGAGTAAGATTTCCCCAATTCAAAAACACCACTAGAAACCAGGAATGCTCATTGAGATTGCAACAAAGGTGAACTGTGATGAAACTACTGTGAAGGTGTGACCCAGAAACGAAAATTGAATTAATAGAGAACAAACCAGCTTCACCTCACTCCACCCAATTCTAAGAACCAGCTACAGAAAAACCACCTCTGTCAGTTTCCACCATGAAATTATGATATAAACTGAATGCACTTTAGCCACCAAGGACCAGTTCTGCCCCCCATGAAATTTAAGAATTCCCTGAAATAAATGAGATTTCTTATAAATTATTATTCACGTGAAATACGGGAAATACACCGCTGGACACTTACTCCGCCCTCCTCCTCCTCCACCTCCTCCACCACCTCCTCCTCCACCACCACCACCACCACCATAGCCTCCATCACGACGTGGTCCCCTGGTGTGCTCCACAATGACCCTCTCTCCACACAGCTCTTTGCCGTTTAGGTCATATACTGCATCATCAGCATCACGGGGGTCGTCGAATTCAACGAACCCATACCTGCAGATGGAAATGAAACATGTTTAAATAAAAAGAAGAAAGGACTTTACAGCAGAGTTGCAGCAATGTAACAAGTTTACTGATGGCAGCAGGTAACTGAGCAGGATAAATTATTATTGTCCTTTAAATTAGGGCTGCTCGATTATGGCAAAAATGATAATCACGATTATTTTCACTGAAATTGAGATCACGATTATTTGACGATATTTATTTAACCCTTTAAGACCTACTATAGAACCAAGTCCACCAGAGCTTATATTATTTTTTTTTTTACATGCTGTAGTGCCATTTGTGGGAGCATTTCAAGTTGCTATACATCAATACAACTGTTATAGCCCATATTTTAATAATATGTATGCATTAAGTCCATAGTAATTACATAAATTGCAAAAAAGTGCAATAAACTACAAAAAAAATTGAAAATCGCTTTTGTTTTGTTTACATATATTTCTACTTGGAGAAATTTAAGAGGCTTATCCCTCAAAACTTTAAATACAATAAAGTTGCAAAAAATAGTTTCCCACCACAGGAAATTTATTTTGAGTGTCTTCATAGTTTTATTTTGGAGATACAGCAATTTTTATATACTGCAGGAAAAACAAAAAACAATCCTATGATGCAAATTTGCAAAGAAAACAGCAGGTGCATCATTTCACTGTGGGAAGTGTTACGAACAGCTGATAGGAACGGCAAAGCGTGTTTCTGGAATATTATGTTTTTGTTCCTGCAAGCGCTTTTTATGCAATTTTTGCAAAGCTATATGTGGAACGAAACCGTGACCGAGGACAAGCTGATGGCATCAGATGTAAGTACAACTCCTCCGGTTTCATATGCAAAACAAATTATTGCGCTAGCTTACACGGTTCAGGTTCTACAGGGATTTAAAAATAGTTACGCAAAACGGAGCGTGCTGCTCTGACCGGCTTTAAAGGGTTAACAATGACTTTAAAAAATAATATAAAATAGTGTGCAACACCACTGAAGTTTTTTTTTTAACTCTCTTTTCAACCAACGGCAGTCACTCTCCAAATAACTTCTGCTTAGCTTTCCGAGCTTCCCTCGGGTCCTCTTAATCAGCGGTCTCCAACCTTTTTTGCGCCACGGGCCGGTTTATGCCCGACAATATTTTCACGGACCGGCCTTTAAGGTGTCGCGGATAAATGAGGGAGGGGCTAATAATCGGCTCAGTCATTTTTAATGATCGTTGAAAGCCCAGATCGTAATCGTGATTAAAATTCGATTAATTGAGCAGCCCTACTTTAAATCCAACATTTTACATCTTTTACTGTTATCTGTGTTTTATGATATAATACTTTATGCAAATTTTACTTAAGTTTTGCTCCTGTTTAGTTTTTTTTTTACTGACAAGTTGTGTGTGTGTTGTTTTTTTTTTTTAACTTGGATGATTTATTTTATTTTAGTAATATAAATTTTAACCTTTTTCCTATTGTTTTTTTTCTAAACATTTTCATGTTATCAAGCTTTTTATATGTTTTTTTTATGTTTTTATATATTATTATTGAATTACTACATTTTATTAAGCTATTCGACTTCCTTGAACCAATTTTTTATTATACCTCTCATTTAATATTGTTGGCTGTTGTAACGCATAAATTTCTCAATACACCATTTTACTTCCTCAAATGTGAACAAATACAAATTTTTGTTGTGCATTTTTGTAAATTTTATATCTCAGCCATCAGTGGGTATTTTTCCACAGCTTTGTGACACATACAGACCAAGTAATCGAACTTTACAGACTATTCAATCATATTATAGAGACAATAAAACCATCCGGTTGGAGCCTTAGATTTTAGCGGCCCTACACGTTAATTTGTTCAGATTAGCGCCAGTACGACTGCAAAGAGATATTTAACGTAAAGGAAGGCTATGCATACGGTTGAAACTATTCCCCCTACAGTTTCATATTGCGTTAAAAATATAACGGTGGGTGAAGTTACAGCTGCAGCAGACCGTTTGCTTGTAATGCACACAGCCGCCTTTGACTTTGCCACGTCCAACATTAGCTCGCTAGCGATTTGGCGCTAACGCAAACAATAACCAACAATAAAGATGGGAAAATTTTGCTTGACCTTTACATCCTTTACATCGATAAAACAAGCACTCGTGTAAAACGAAGGCGTACTTTAGGGAAAAAAAACACGCGTAATAACGGGAAAAGCGAAATTTGGTGTAGAGTAGCTATATTAGCATTAGCAAGTCTGACCCGCTTTGGATTCAACAAGGCCGTACGCGGCCCTTCAAGCACCAATTTCCATGTTAAACACGATTAATTCACAGCATCGTTACCCGTTTTTCAAGTCGACTTCGAGTATCTTCCCGTAGCCTTTAAAGAACCTCTCTACGTCCTTCTCTCTGGCTCTGTAGCTCAACCTTCCGATATACACCCGCGACATGCTGCTGCCTCTTCCGAGCGTGCTGCCGAAACGACAAACCCGACAACAACCAAGCGGCTACAGCGCAGGCGTGAGACTGCCGCCATACATAAGGCCCTCCTTTGATATGATAGGCCACGACTAAAAGGGGGGTTGTATTAGTTTTTTTAACTTTAGTTTTTAGAAAATATATCGTGCGATTAGGCGATTTTAAGAATGAATGAAAATAACTTTTTACAGTTAGACCAGAGCCACCGTTGGATAGGAGTTTCCATTCCTAGTTATCACAGACATTGTGGGGTTATTATTGAACCAGAACTATTTGTGCGAATGTCTATCTCAGTTTTTGTGTGCATATTAAAATCTGTGTGTGACTATTCAGATCACTGTGTATGTAATCGGATTTCTAAGTACGCAAATAAATCCACAAGCATACACAGCTATGACAAGCTTTGTTTAAAACACTGAAACTATCGGGTGCAATTCACGCAAAGGTACAACAGTGGGAGATCGGCCAGTTAAGGATTTGCGACAAGACGCACTCCTTGATGGCACCGGACTACAAACAACAAATAGACATTAAAAGCGTAGTTAAACAACTACAGAAACTTTGTGAGAGTGTATAAGAAACAAGTATTTTTTGTGGCCCAAGAGCACTGCAATTAGGAGGCCGTTGCTGGAAATTCTCTGAAACTGCTAGCCTCATGCCTGAAATAAAAATGGCGAATGTCGGAAAGCGGTGCTCTGACTGTTGTGATGCGTTTAAAACCTGCATGAGCCGCGGTGGGCGTGGCCAACAATCACACAAACACACCCGTTCTTCTCTTTGGAAGTATTTTTTAGTTTTTAAACGTAATTTATTTGTCTTGGGGCGTAACATTAATTTACTGGAGCTCAAAATGTCAAACCCTCTGCAACCTCTCTTCATCGTGGTGAAGAAGACTGTGGAGCCACTTTGGGAGGAAAATAACGGTACACGACGTTAGCTGAAGGTTAGCTTCTCAGAAACAGGTAGCTCGAGTGGACAGCTAGCTGCTGAGAGAGGGAGGCTCAGCCATGGAGCGCGGAACTTTTTCAAAGTACTCCTGGACCGACTTCGTCTTCTCCGTGATCGGAGTGTGCACTTTTCTCGTAGACTGGGGCTCCGATGTTTGGGTGGCCACTGAGTTTTACTGCCGAGGAGACTTCTTCTGGTTCGGAGTCCTGGTTGGCCTCATGGTCCTGTCGTCCGTCGTGGTCCAGATGTTCAGCTGGTTCTGGTTCAAGTACGACCGAGAGCTGCCGGGCTTCAGCGAACACACTGGGGCGAAAAGCGTGCTCTTCGGGGACAGAGTGAAGTTGTCTTGCCTGCTGCATGTTCTACAACTGGGCTTCCTCTTTAGGTAAACCCGCAGGTGCTTTAACGCAGAGTTCCCAACTCTCAGCTGTCACCGTAAGGAGAAGACTAAATGGCAGGATTTTATGGAAGTGTGGCAAGGTTAAAGCAGTTTTATTTTAGCTTTAACACTAGGTTTTTCATGTTTGAACAGCAACAGTGCACAGTCCATAAATTTAAAACTGAAATAAAATTGTAATTTGATAAACATCGGGGTAATGCAGCTGCTTGATTGTTCGGATGCGCGTCTTCTCCTTTTGAGTTTAAGACTCGTATTAAAACATATTTATTTGCTGAAGCCTCTGGCACCTTTTGAAAGGTTGGCTCCATTTTTCTGTTTTCTCTAATTCTCTATTTTTTTTTTAATGTTTGATTTTATTTTCTGTTTATGCTATTTTATATGTACAGCACTTTGTGAACCCCGGTTTATTTTAAAGTACTTTATGAATAAAGGTGTTATGGTATAGTAGTACCTGTTTTGAACATTTTAAAGTTTGGCAATGATAAATAAACTCAGGGTGCTAATAATTTAAAACAGTAAAACATCCCGGGTTTTAGCTTTAGGAACTAAGTAAATGTAAAACACATCTGTTAAGTGTTAGTAAGGTCATTTCATGTAATCACTCCGAATTCATCACTGAATCTGTTTCTCAATAAGTGTTTCAACAGCTAAGGCCTCTGCCTGTTTGTTGTGAAAGTTTCCTTAGCATAGTTTTTTCACTTTCTTTATTTTTTAATCAAAAATGAAACCATATATTTTTCTTTAAAACACCTCAAGCCATGTACAAATGTCAGTGTCAGGTGTGGTAAGTTGTAAATCCAGTAAGTCTGAGCACAACTGACTGCATAAAAATGAATTAATGAGGTATGAAAAGCTCAGTCACACTGTTTTTGACCTCTCCTAATGAATCACACCCGATTATTTCCATGAGTTTGGTTTGTTCATTGCTGTGTCATTTTCTCACGCTGCTCTCCCATCCGCACTCAGACACATCTCCGCCATACGTCAGGGCTTTAGAGTCTGGTGGAGGAAAGAGGAAGGGTCAGAGTATGCCGTTTACCTGACACATGACCTGAGCATGCTCCGTCTTATCGAGACCTTCTGTGAGAGCGCACCTCAGCTCACCCTGATGATCCACGTCATACTTCGCACCAACAAGGCCAGGACAGTTCAGTGTGAGTTCTCTCTCTGTGAACAGCAAGCAAACATCACAGTTGTGCACTTGTTCACTTCCTCTTGGTTTGACTTCTGTTTTTCAGTTGTAAGTATTGCTGCTTCAACCACCTCCATAGCCTGGATGGTAGTGGATTACCACCGCTGCCTGCGTGCCTTCCTCATAGAGAAAGCCAAGCAGGGATGGGGGTCCTCCTTAATCTATTTCCTGTGGAATCTGCTGCTAATCGCTCCACGGGTGGTGGCACTCGCCCTGTTCTCCTCTGTCCTTCCTGGATACATCGCCGCCCATTTTCTGATGCTGTGGTTCGTCTTTGTGCTTTGGGCGTGGCAACAGAGGACAAACTTCATGGACAGCGTGGGTGGGGAGTGGCTGTACCGGTCCACCGTGGGGCTCATCTGGTACTTCAGCTGGTTTAACGTGGCTGAGGGTCAGACCCGTGGCAGGAGTCTAATCTACCATTCCTTCATGACCATAGATGGGGTGATCCTGCTGGTGACCTGGTGGTGCTACAGAGACCTGGTCCAGACTGATGCGTTCGTCCTCCCACTTCTCATCTCTCTACCTCTCACTTACCTCCTGGGGCTGCTTTTTAAAACTCTGTACTACTGCTGTTTCCACCCTAAACTGTGGAGACCTCTGGGGAGGGAGCCCAGACTGCCCAGTGATCTGCCTGATGCAGAAGTGTCCTTTAGAGACTTTTCCATCCAGGACAGCACCCCGTCCTCTACACTTGTCAACAAACGCATGGCCTGCCACGCCACTAATTTTTACACAGATCAAAGAGTCCTCCGAAACCCTCACGGCACAAACGGTGCCGAGCCCCCTCATCTGTGATGTTTGGCTTTTTACTGAATGAAGCATCTGTTTCTGTTTCTCAGATTTGTGCTGCAGTTTTTTTCTGCAGGCTTAGTGCACTAAAATAGTTTTCCAATGTGCACTAAAACTCTGAAGTTTTCCCAGCCAAAGTGCACTTAAGAACATAAATGATTGACAAATTAAGATCAGACATTAGCTGGTCTCCAACTTGTAGCTTCATAGTCCAATGTGCACATAGGACAATATCACCTCTGCAAATGCGAATATTCCCACTAGTGCAAACATGTCTGAAGTGAACCATTCCCTTCTGTGGCTTCAAAGTACAGATTCTAAAATCGTACATGAAACAAGAAACTTGCAATAATAAACTTGTATTTACACTAAGTGTACTTTTACATTCAAGCATAAACATACAGACAGTGTTTATATTGTAATAAAGGGGATTTCTGGATACATTTTTAACTGAAGTGTCAAATGAAATACCTGATGAGCACTCAGCTCAGTCCAGTGTTTACACAAAGATGCTCCCACAGTGGCTTCTTACAACCACAAATACTGTACTGTAACTATACAAACACTAGTCAGCCACAACATTAACACCACTTGCCTAATTATGTGCCTCATGCTGTCAAAGCCTCTCAGACCTGCTGGGTTACCAACACAGGAGCTGTGAGAGCGTTTGGTGGTTGGTAGGTTTATGGGTGTTCTCAGCAAATACAAAATCTGCTAAAGGTTTTAGTGTTGTGGCTAATGTATAAATTACGTTAGAAAAAAAATTGCATACAGCTTTAATTTTTCATTCTGTTTGAAGCAGGAATAGTTTCATAAGCTAAACCAAATCTGTTTGTGTGCTTTTTAATTGTGTTTTATTACTCCAGCCTGTTAGTAGCCTAAATATTACTGTTAAGTGTGAGCAGAAAGACAGTTTTTCTATATAGGTGTTATAGTTCAGTTCACTTTAGGATTTCTAGAAATAGATTTAGAATAGAATTGTATTTATTCAATATGTAATTATAAAAACTAAGCTATAAATGGTTTAATAAAGAGACTTGGTTAAAGAGTAAAATAAAAACAGCAATCTTACATTTGTACATTGTTTCTAGTGGGTTTTCTTTTTTACTAAAAGTGTGGGAGATCTGGATTTTCCCTCTAAATTGGAATTTGTTTTTGAAACACTGCAAAACTTGTTTCTGAGGTTTTAAATTACCTTTGTTGTCGTGTGTGTGTTTTATTTTATCTTGTTAGAGTTGCTGCTGGAACCTTTTTGAATGTAAATTTCACTGTAAGTTCGTTCGTTCATAGTTTCTTTTCAAAAGCTGGTCAAGTGTTTTAAATCCACTAGCTTGGTTTCTACTTTTTTCTTTTGTGTTGTAAAGCAAGTTCAGCTAACCTGCTGATTTGTCACAGACACGAATGTTTTAGATATTTCTCTGCATCTAGCTGCCAAATCTAGTGTTATTGTCGCTCATCCATCCACTATCTGTTTAGCTTGTTCAAATATGTCATGTGCCAAGATACTTTTACTTTAGTATACATACAGAGCTGAAAGCACATCCATCTCCCAGCTTTTTCAGTAAACCTGCCTCCACATCATCATTTACATCATTTACAATATGTTGAAACTCTGTTCTGTAAAAGAGTTGATAGTGTTTGGAGCCACTTTTTGGCATGCTGTCAGCTGGTATGAAAGGTTAAGGGGATTACTTCCTTTTAAACCTTTACCTCATCTGTCCCGTGCAATTATTAAAGTAGTACCTAAGTTAAGTCACTTCTTTTTGTTTTTGTGTCTTTCTGCAAACTCAGATTACGAGCATCCGCACATCTTTTTACTGTAAGTCATTGGCTTACAGTAAAAAGATCTGGGCTTCCCCTTTAGGTAAACCAGCGGGTGCATTAATGCAGTGCTCCCACCTCACAGCTGTCAACCTGTGCCAGGTAAGGAGAAGACTAAAGGGCAGGAGTTCTGGATGATGCTTAAAATATCCAGAAAGGAATTTCAGTTTCAGTCTTTCTGAAAGTCATCCAAATACGATGTTTACTGTTAACGGGATATTCGCCAGCAGGAGGTGTGTATGTGTGTGAATTAACACAATGTGCCTTTAAGATAAGTTTCAGGACACGGGCTGGTTGGTAGGAGGGGTTTTGAAACTCTCAAATCTTGAGTTTACTTTCGTTATCTGTCTATATAAGTTGTCTTTCAGCTCATGCATCACATGCAGCTGTGTTAGAGGCACGCAGAGAGACGGGTGAACATGTCAGGCACTCAGGCTAACTTTAAATACTCCTGCTGGGACTTCCTCTTCACTTGTGTGGGCCTGCCGCTGTACCTGGTTGACATAGGGCTGGATATATGGACCGCTGTGTCCTTCTATAAGGAAAAGGCCTACGTGTGCCTTGCTGTTCTGCTGTTTCTGCTCCTGGTCTCGTCACTGCTCACTCAGGCTTACAGCTGGCTTTGGTATAGCTATGACAAGTTCAGGATGAAGACAAAGGTCGAGGGCTGGCCTACCAAGAGGCTGCTCAAACTGTTGCATGTTTTCCAGCTGGGCATCTACTTCAGGTAGTATTAAATTAATAAAGCGTGTTTAAAGTGCCTGTAGTGCAAGAACTCCATCAGGTTTGTGCATTAAACCACAAGAGTACAGGTTTCATCATCTGTAGTGCTGTGGTTCTGTCAGTTTCATTTTATTTTATTTTTGAACTATTATGTGAAAATCAGCATTTATAACTTCCCGAATTCCCGAGTCATGCTTTAATTTTCTCTGTTTCACAAGATAAGCTACATTTTGTTTTCTTTCCTTCACTGTGTGTCGGGCAAACTGATTTTATTTGCTCACTTGCTTCCATAAGAAGAATGCTTTCAGGAAAATTCAACTAGGTGTGTTTGACATTTGGATTTGCTTTACCTGGTTGTGACTCATTTATTATATTTTGGCTCTCAGGCACGCAGGAGTCCTGGAAAAGGCTGTAGAAAGCTTCCGCACAAAGCTCCCTGACCCTGAGAGTGTAGCTGTGTTTCTGAGCCAAGATCTGAGCATGTTGCGAATCGTAGAGACGTTTTCAGAGAGCGCCCCGCAGCTCACACTCATGCTCACCATCATTCTGCAGCAGGGCCATCTGGATCCTGTTACAGGTACAGTTTATTACTCGAGTTAAAGTCATGTATGTTTTGGGCAGAAATAGTGACACTGTAAAATAAATTCTTAATGAAAAACTAAATGGGGTGGCTCATTGCTACTTTAAAGTAAGTTTAAAGTCTTCAGATAATTAAAGATCAGCTCACCCATATTCACTTCAACTAAATCGAAGTATTTTTATGCTAGCAGTGTACTTTCTTAGACATAGAGTATGCACTTTTTGTACACAGTACAAATACAATATGCACAATACAAAAGTATTCAGCCACAGATCTTTGATCTCAGTGCCACCGTGTACAAAATAATTAAGGTAGCTAGCCACGCTGTCAAAAACATTTTTAAAAGAATGCTTTGTTCTAAAGAGCTCACTCAATTCAAGTGTGGTGCTGTAATATGAAGCCATAGTTCAGTAACCATTCAGTTTGTGAAATGTCTCCCCTCCCAGATATTCCTTTATCATCTGTAAGTGAAATTACTCCAACCTCAGTGTTTAGGAACCTCAGTAACCTGGACAGGAAGTGGCAGACCACATAAAGTTACACAACAGGGTCACCACGTGCTGAAACATTTGCCGGCGCTCGGCTAAAAGATTTAAAAACAAAGCCATGTTTATTGTACTTACATGTTTTTGTTTAAAGTATTATTCCTGATTAATTTCTGCCACATGCACAAAAAACTGATAAGAGTGAGAGACCAAAAACATGTATTTGGCCTAGAACGATTAGCCTAATCCAAACAAATACAGACACATGTTCTTCTGTGCCACAGTTTAAAAAAAAAAACTTTTTAAAAAAAGTAATGTAATTTGTGTCCTTTGTAACTCCAGCTACCGATCACATGCATATCTAAAAATGTCTTGTGCAGGAAAATCCCTAACCATTAAAAGGAACAATGCTTGAAGAGGAACCCAAGACAGGTCATTGTCTTCCACATGACCCTCACAGAATCAGCTGATTTCCTTGTATAAGAACTCTGGCATATTTGTTGAAATCATGCAAAACTTTACCTTCATACTACGAATGCTTTGTGAGTTACAGGCTGGTGAAGTACATGGGAGTGGTTTTAAATGTGATGTTGTTGATCTTCGATAACTCTTAAATACAGGCGATATCCACGTGAATTATTCAGCGCTGAAAAACATGTTTGAGCTCAAATCAATTTTACACCCACTTCAAATGTTACAAATTGAAAGCAGATTTTTTTAAATAACCACTAGTCTAATGGCATAAACCAGTGTTTCAATCACAAACCTGGACCAGTTTAATATCTGTGATGCTTGGGATGCATGGGATCCTTGTTCTTTTTCCTGATCATTCAGTTGGGAAAACTTAACAAAGTGCTTTTTAGGTTATTTTTATGTGAGTGATGGGGCCTGATCCAAACAGTTCTACCATATCAAAGGTCTGATTTTTATCTGCATTTTGAAGCCAACATTTTCAAATGTGTTTTTTCAGACCTAAAATTTTCATATGTGACTCTGTTGAAAACTGAGGCCTATGCTAGACTTTTGCACTTTTGCACAACCTGAACCTAGAATTTCTCTAAATATACCAAAGTTATGATACATTAAAAGTCTGCTGATTCTGGGACCAGTTTGCTTGTCTTTATGTGGAGTGGCACACTTCACAACATTTCTCTTTGCTTGTTCTGACGCTGCCTCTCGTTCTCCCTCAGTTCTAAAAGCCGTCGGCTCAGCCTCAGCTATCGCCTGCACTGTGACGACCTACCATCGCTCGCTGCGCTCCTTCCTGCCTGCCAAAGAAAACCAGAAGATATCCTCATCAGTCATCTACTTCATCTGGAACCTGGTTCTCATCTCTTCTCGTCTCACTGCTCTCGCTCTTTTCGCCTCCGTGCTGCCCTGCTTCATCTTTGCCCACTTCATCTGCTCTTGGTTGGTTTTATTCTTCTTCGCTTGGCGATCCAAGACGGACTTCATGGATAGTCCTTGTGGAGAATGGCTTTATCGAGCCACTGTTGGCATCATTTGGTATTTCGACTGGTTTAATGTGGCCGAGGGGAAGACGCGGTACAGGACTGCGCTCTATCACGGGTATATACTGACTGATATTTGCATCCTCTGTGCTGTGTGGTGCTGGAAGATGAGCACAGATCCTCCTGATTTTGTGATAGAGCCCACGTACGCTTTAATCACAGCTGCCTGTGTTATTGCAGTTTACGTCCTCGGTCTAATACTTAAAATTATTTATTATAAAGTCTTCCATCCAAACCCTGACAAAGATGAGCTTAAAGGGGCCAGCACAGAGCAGCAACCTGAAGGTGAAGTGGGACTTTGTATGTTTGCAGCCGCAGCAAATGTGGCAGCTCATCATCCGCCCGCCCCATCAGCACACTGCAATAAAAGAATGAGGAAGCTGGCCGAGAACTTTTACTCCTGATGTGCACTTGATATCCACAGGACGACTAGAAAGAGACCGAGTCATGTAGAATGTTTTATTTGAGATCACTTGGCTGTGTTTTCTAGGACTCTGACCTTTTGTCTGATTTAGCCACAGATATAATGTCTCAAGGCATTACTCATCTTAATGTGGAGATGAATTTGAATATGCACTTTCTGCTGTGTATTAAATCATTTCACTGTGTGTCAAACCATTTCATCATATCAGTCGTAAATTAAAGGGTAAATGAGGTGGAAAATGAGAGGCTTTAATTATTAAATCTGTATTAAATAATTGTTGTTTACATGTGAAGAGACCCTTTTTCAAAGGCTATTTCACTGGATCATCTTTTCTAAAGAATGTAACAGGTTAAAATTATTGTCAGCAGTGACTGAGTCTGCCATCCCTCCTTCCAGACAAGAAGGTTTCTACGAATGTCCACGTAATCAGTCTCACTGTGCTTAGCACTGGATTAAGTTGCTGCTACCATAAACTGAGCAGGCGTATCAACAAAAAAACAGACATTTATAGCATTTTTTCCTCTTCACACAGTTAGCTGGTAGATGGCAGGCGTCTGACTGTGGGGTAACCTGCTGTATATGTCTTGTTGCCACATCAACATGTGGACATGCAATGAAAATATTCCTTACCCATGTGAGTAAAGGGGCTCTGTAGCTTCATGATTAGTGTGCGTTTGTTCTGGTTTTTCTTACTTCACTTTGATTTGTGCACGGCTGCAGGTGAGGCTGACACAGCGGAGCTCAATGAGCTCATCACACCTCCACTGCATATGACGTGTCGGGACCTGAGGTTGTGTTGTTGTGTGTGTGTGTGTGTGTGTTGTTACGAGTTCAAAAATTGGGGATGAACACAAGAGGAAAAACCACAATAACAACACTGGTCCGGCCGGGTTAAGTCAAACGATGATTTTAATGGTCACACATGTGGGAGATGGACACTGTATGCAGACAGCCTCAGATCTCAAAATGGTGGAGCATTGATCAAACTCTTATAGCCTCTGGTGCCCCCACCTTATCACAAAAGCCTAAACATTCACATGCTTTCTCTCACACGGCGCCTAAGCTACGACCTTGGCTCCCTGTTTATCTGCTCCTGCTGAGATGGGGCAGAAAACTCCAGCATGTTCTGTTCTCTTCTAATCAGACAAATAAGGCGATGACTCTGCAAACAGTATTTCTTATAACATCATAAAACAATATCATTCATCCACAATAAATCAGCAGTCTAATGTAATGCAAATCAGTTTAACTAATGCAATAGTTATCAGCTTCTTCTAATTCAGGAGAATAATGCAAACTAAGACTACATAATAATTCACAATCTTTAATTAGGGGCATAACATGGCATAAAATAATATTATAATCTGACAGTGTGTGTGTGTGTGTGTGTGTGTGTGTGTGTAGCCGGCAGCTGAAAAGCTCTGGCCGAGAGTTCCTGGACATCCAAGCCAAATGTTTATCACTTGAAGAATCAGACTCCTTTTGAACATTATGTTGATGCTAAATATATATGTAAACATGGTGTCTGTATATATACAGCAGAACTGCTGCTCATGTGTCAAGATGATAAGCGAGCATCCGGCAGTGACAGGAAGTACCTGCTGGGAAGACGAAGACAATGTTCTTTTTAAACTGTGTTAAAAGTTATTGTGGTTTTGATCTGACCTATGTATGAAATGGATCTGACGTTGAGGGGGCGTCATTAAATTTAAGCCCTGATGGTATAAAATATATGTTTATGCTTTGATTAAGTCGAAGATCATCAATTGCTGTCTGCGTATGCAGTGATCTTCCCACGCGTGCATTAAATCATTGTTTGACTTCACCCGGCCGGATCAGTGTGGTTATTCTTCGATTTACCTCTTGTACCCTTCACTGAAAAAAGTCTAACATGCAGTCATTCATTCAATCTAATAAGTGCCATTCAAAACAGAATAAAATCATTGATTTGATTGTGAAACCCTTTCTTTTTGCATTTTAAAATACCACTTTTGATTTGGATGAAACTAAATATCTGTACAAAGGACACAACGCAAAGTTTTTGATTTCTCTCAAAACATATTTCTTTTCATGTTGAACAGATAATATCTTTAATTTGAGTCAAAGTGATTTGCACTTGAACACGCCCACCAGAAATAGACCGGGACCCATTTTTATTCTGCATGGCTGCTGGAAACATCGTGTCACATCTTTGATTAATTTCATCTGAAAATAAACGTAAGTAAAGCCAAGTGTGTTACAAAAGCTTTTATAATTTGTATTGCCAAAATTGCAGAAAATAACCCCATTTAAGCTGGGTCGACAGCCACCCCTAATTTTTGCATGATTGTAGCTGCTAGCTACAAGCTAGCTAGCTATCCGGCGCGACGTTAGAACTGGTTACCAGAAACCGACCATCACAGTCAGGAATGCAAGTTAGGCAAAAAGCCGTTTTTTACCAGTATACTAACTAGCTAGCGTTACCACGATGCATCGGTGGTGGATACAGCTAGCTAGCATAAGTTCATAGTTCATAACATTCATAGTATAACTCCGTGCTCCGCTTCGTTTGAATTTTTCTGGTGAGCGCGCGGTTTCTAGACACAAGCTTGTGTTTGTGCGCGCACGTTTGTCTCTGTCTCTCTTCATATAAATATCTGTGTGTTATGTGTGTGTACACCGAGCGCAAAAGATAATTATTAATGTGCATGATTTAGAGACAGAAATAACACGCCAGCATATAAGATCAATGACATAAGACTAATTCCTTCAATTGACTTTCAGGCGCGGCTCGGAAAAATGTGCATTTTCTGAAGAAATTTTAATTTTAACAGCATTAAATTGACCCTATGCCAAACTTAGTTGCTAATGGCTGGTCTGTAGACTGTTTGGTAAACCTAAATCAAATTATAGTACTAGCTTTTTATAAGGATGTGTATGTCATGTTACGTATTTCTTGGTTTTTCTATGTTATGTGTTTTATAGAGAAGTAACATTATTCTTTTTTTTCTGTATGCTTTCAGAACCACAGATCGCTCCATCCATTCCATGGCTGAAGCATACATTTTCATTTAATCTGAACAGGTATCATTTTGCATTTACACTGCACATCCTTTTTAAACATTTCATAATAATCTAGACCCTCCATCATTATCCTCTCATTCACCTTGCTGATGTGTTGAGGACTTGATAAAAGAATACATGGTATGTCCATATCTGTTCTGTCTCTACATGAGATGCAGTCTCTTGATGTAAATTTGACAACTCTGCTATTAAATGCAATGATTAATGTAGGACAGCAACGATTAATCAACTCATCAAGTTAATATCTTAGGGTTCTGTATTGTTTTCTTTTTTTTCTTGGGCTTTGTGGAACATTTATGAAAATTTTCCACCATTGATTTAATTTAATGATTATGCAATTCACAATCTGATTAGTCAAATAATTGTTCTAATAGTCTGTGACCAAACAACTATCAAAATAGTAGTTTATTATGGTCAAAGATTTATCAGGTGTGCCAGACTTCAGTTCTTCACTTGTACATTTTGTTCCATATTTTACCTCAAGATATCCCAGAAAGATGAAGCTGAGGAAGAGCTGCAGAGTAACCACCATGGCACTCTTCATCTTCAGGGACAACTCAAGCCTCCTACATCAGCGTCGAGACATCGGGATAATCATTGATGGTGTGGAAGTCCTGAATGAGTTGCCTTCTGTGGCAGCTGGAGTGGCAATGGTCTTTGGACTCTGTTATGCTCTTAAAATGGAATATCCACGAGGATTCAGGTTCACCTTTGAGGCTCTTCAAAAGATTATGATGGAGCTTGACTTTAACAAGATGACCTCTAAGATTCGCAAACTTAATTGTGAACTTAACACTGCACAGTAGTGTGTTTGCATGCATGTGTGGATGTGTATGTGCACATGCATGTGTGCTTGGTTATTTTCTTGGTTGGCCTGCAGTGGTATTCTACATTCAAAAATTATAAGAACACCCATTTGAAAGGGAGATTTAAGTTGATTTCATTGATACATGTGTAGATTTTTTTTTTACATTGTACAGGCACAGTGCACATATAAACATTTTTGAGTACTTGCAAATTGGTTTAAAAAGAGTTTTTATAATGGTTTTATGCCAGTTTTAGACAGGTTGCAGGTTTTATACTGGTTTTCAAAAGGTTGCAGGTTTTATAAAACAAACATTTCTCTAATCATTTCTGTCGTAGCACTAAATCTGTATATTACTAATCCTCTCTATTGATTATAGTTAAAATGGTTTGGAACAATAAATAATTTTGAAATAATTGGTTGGCCAACTGTCTTGTTTTTTATAGGAAATGCAGAGCATTTTTGAACTGAAATAAAATGAAATGTAAAAAATATAGTTTGAATATATGTAAATCAATTACCTGGCTTCAACACAAACATATTAGTTCATGTTAATTTGGTTCGATGTGAATACATTAGGTTGGTTAAATTTCAATATATTAGCTTGGTTCAATAATTAAAATATGGTTCTATGTAAAAAAAATCAATTTGGATCAATGCAAAATTTAAAGTTTCAGTCAAGTCTAGTAATATTGTTTATATCAACATAAAAGTATCAGGTCAAATCAAGTGACTCAATTTGGATTCTCTGAAGCCAAATATTTTGGATGTGACAATTGGACATCATTTTTTTAAATTTGAATAGGGTTATTCTTTTTACAGTGTAAATTTGCTAAGAATGTAATATAAGATTAGAATAGTGTTTATTTGTCTGCTTATTTATAAGGAACTCCATTAGCTTCCACAACAGTGGTTGCTAGTCTTCCTGGGGCCTAAGCCATCAAATACATCCATCCATTCGCTTCCGCTTATCCTTTTTCAGGGTCGCGGGGGGCGCTGGAGCCTATCCCAGCTGTCATAGGGCGAGAGGCGGGGTACACCCGGGACAGGTCGCCAGTCTGTCGCAGGGCCAACATACAGGGACAGACAACCATTCGCACTCACTTCCATTCGCACCTAGTGACAATTTGGATTATCCAATTAACCTATCCCCACTAAGTGCATGTCTTTGGACGGTGGGAGGAAGCCGGAGTACCCGGAGGGAACCCACGCAAACACGGGGAGAACATGCAAACTCCACACAGAAAGACCCCGGCCTGATGGTGGAATTGAACTCAGGACCTTCTTGCTGTGAGGCAACAGTGCTAACCACCGTGCCACCGTGCTGCCCAATCAATTAAAATATTACACAATAAAGTGGATGCAAAATATCCACAATTTGGCTCTTACATCCACAGTGAGATTTTGCAATTGTGAAAATATAAGCATATAAATATCAATAACACTGAGGCAAAACACACCAATAATGTTTAGATATTCTGCTTTCCATGTTCCAGATCCCCAGAATTGATATTTTCACCGAATGGTCTTTTCTGTCTGCCAGTGTGTCATGCAGGTTTCAAGATTAATAAGCGCTGACACTCAACCTGACAAAGTGTGAATTTGCCAAGGCCACTGTAACATACTTGAGCAGGGAAGTGGGACGTGGTCAGGTGCGGCCCCTTAGCGCCAAAGTGGTGGCGATTAATGAATATCCCACACCTAAACAAAGGACTTGAACTGTGCAGATTCCTGGGAATGGTAGGTTATTACAGGAACTTCTGCAAAAACTTCTCCTCCATAGTCCAGCCATTAACTGATCTACTTAGTCCAAAAGTGGATTTTATATGAAAGTGCAAAATTCCTCCTCTGCCACACTCCTGGCTGTAATCTAAAGCACAGCGTTAACATAACTTTATGGCAGTTCAGGTACTACCATAAACAAGGTATAGCGTCACATCAGCAGTGACAACATCAGTGACATCGCTTCACGTCCTTTATAAGATTTTTTTTTCCTGATGTGTCATGATTTTCAGTATTCCCCAAAATCCGTAATTAGTAATAAGCTGTTGAAAAATAAAAAGATCACCTTAAAAAAAACTAGTACACATATTCTCTGTGTTTTAATTGGATGCAGGATGAAAGCAAACATGTCACACTGATGTGTTACAGCATTTTTCTTTTTTTAAATGAGTGAAGTTATCAAACCAGAAGCCAAGAGGCTTGATGTTGTGTCCAGTCCTACTGGATCCCTACTGTCTGTTTAACGAGCAGGCTGTGAAGTGTTAACAACTCAATGTTGCTCTTTTTTTTGGCACCTGTTAGATGTTTAGTAATGATGCTGGATTCGTGATTCCTTGCAAGCTTTGTTTACTATGTAACTGAGAGACATTAGATGCAAGCAGCTTGACTCCCGGGGGCGGGTCTAGCGTTAGACGTTTTCTCACTGGCTGCGTGCGCAGAGTATTACTTTGAACAGGAATAGGAAACAAGCATTAATGAACAATACTAATCAGATGTTCTACAGCACCTGAAACATTTGAACAAGCTAAACAAACCCTGGATGACTGAATAAAATTAGCACTAAATCTGGTACTTGAACACAGTGAAATCTCTTCATTTCTAACATATTTATGGCTGTGATGAACACGCAGCGCTCTGAAAATGGGCTTAGGTTAAATTTAGAAGAGGGATGAATTAAAATTTAAAAATAAACAAAAACACATTTCAAATTAATGTATGAATTTAACTGACAAATTCTGAGAGCCTGTGGGCGGGACCTATTTTCAATGGGCGGGAACTATTTTCAAACATCAAAGCAAAGAGAATGAGGCCATGACATCACAGTCACCAAAATTCTATAAATAGGGGTGAAACAGCACACTGGTCAAGCACGTTTCTTACTTACAGTCACGAGCGATTCACTAGACGAACTTTTGTTCTGCTACAGCCAACTTCAAACCCTGATTCACATTTGATTATCGAATTCACATCTGAATATCTTATTTAGTGTAACACGCTAAATTTGTTTCAAAGTTAAATATCAAAAATGAGCAATCAGGAAGGAAAACCAGAATTTGTCTTCACTCTGCCAAAGAGTGCACTCGACAACCTCATGCTGGTTAGGAAAGCCTTGCAAAACTCTCTGACTGAAAACAAACTTTTAAAAGAGGGTGAAAGTAGAGCCAGACAGCAAATCAAACAGATGATGACTCAAATTTCAAACATGCGCACCAAGCTGGAGCTGTATGAGAACCAAGCTGCAGGAGTCACTGACGAATCAGTGTCGCGCAAACCGCAGGTGAGCAGCGCCACCAAAGAAAAAGAGCAACAGACGTGTTCAGATCAGGAAAAGGTCAGCAACCTTGACCTTGAGATGAACTGTCTGAAAGAGCAGCTTCAGCAGAGGGACAACGAAATCCTGATGCTGCAACAGGAGAAGGACACTCTGTCTGCCAAGTTCACGCAGCTCCAGAAACATGAAAGATATCTGAAAGAAACTATGTGGAATGCTCTGTGGAAAGAACAAACACTGAGAGAGAATCTGGAGCAGGAGAAAAAAGTCCTGGAGGAACAAAATAAGAAACTCCTGGAAGAACAGAAAGTGGTGAAGGACACAACAGAAGAAGTCAAAGAGGCCATCACAAAATGTCAGCATGCAGAGAAAGAAGAGAAAGAACTGGAGGAGGACAAGAAAGCTCTGCAGCCACAGAGTGAGGACTCCAGCGAGATTAAAGAAAGTCAGGCAGAGACAAACATACCAGAAATGCAGACAGAACTGGACACGCAGAGAAAAGAATTAGTAGAGTCTCAGACTGAAACACAGGAGACGGCAACCCCAGAGTCGTCCTCATCTGATTGTCTGAGTGGGGAAAAGTTGTGTGTCAACAAAGTGATTGAGTTGGTGGTTTCACAGGCCATAGAACAAGTCTCCACTAAATACAAGCTCTTCACAGAGCGCCTCACTGCTGACTGCATTAGCGATCGCCTGATGGAAAAAATTTGGCCTGAAATTGAGCCGAAACATTTGGATCTATCCCCCAAATGGCTGAAAAACATAGACAAGGCCATTCTCAAGGATCTTTGCAAAACACACAACTGCAAGGGAAAATATCTGATTTTCAATCTGAGGGAACAGCTTGATAGTATTACTGTCCCAGCCTTCACCAAACACCTGTTGGCATTACCAACAAGAGTACTTAGTGTCTCTAAACACAGGGAAGAGTACCAGGAGGCTGTGAAAAATGTCACCAAAGATCTGGTAATGCACGCTATGAAGGGAGAAAATGAGGCAGCTACATGGAATGCAGGAACATCAGAGTTTATTGTACAGAGGCTTTCCCACAAGATCTGGAACAAAATTTTGTCCAAAAGCTACAAAATGTCCATGGAAAACATTGAACAACTCGGCCTGAAAGTAGCCAATGATCTCTGTGAAAAGTGGCCTTCTCCAATACTGTTAATGAGGTCAAGCAACCCAGTGGTTGACGAAGCGGTCGTCAGCATATTCAAAAAACATGCCAAGCTGAGGAGCCAAAATGTCATCTTGAGGGTTTTCTCATGTGCACGCTAAAATCGAACTGAAACGTGCACGTGATTCTGTTACAAAACTCTTAAACTGGCGTCAAATGTTCTTTTAATTCAGCAACCTAAATTACATTTTAAAACCCCAACTTCCTTCCCTCATCACTAACTGGCCGAGGCAGATGGCCACCCCCATCTCAGAGCCTGGTTCTGCCGGAGGTTTCTCTCTTTTAAAAGTGAGTTTTTCCTTCCCACTGTCGCCAATGTGCTTGCTCTAGGGGGTTAGTTTTTGTGCATTATTGTAGGGTCTTCACCTTACAATATAAAGCACCATGAGGGAAGTGTTGTTGGGGCTTGGCGCTGTTTCTTAGCTCAAAATGTCCAATTACAACAGGACATTTTGAGTTAAGAAACAGTGTCAAACCACAAATTAAAATTAAAAAATAAAATGAAAAAAAACAACTGTGACTTTGTGCTTTGTTTCATTTGCTGTAAATTTGCTAAGAATGTAATATAAGATTAGAATAGTGTTTATTTGTCTGCTTATTTATAAGGAACTCCATTAGCTTCCACAACAGTGGTTGCTAGTCTTCCTGGGGCCTAAGCCATCAAATACATCCATCCATTCGCTTATCCTTTTTCAGGGTCGCGGGGGGCGCTGGAGCCTATCCCAGTTGTCATAGGGCGAGAGCCGGGGTACACCCGGGACAGGTCGCCAGTCTGTTGCAGGGCCAACATACAGGGACAGACAACCATTCGCACTCACTTCCATTCGCACATTCATACCTAGTGACAATTTGGATTATCCAATTAACCTATCCCCACTAAGTGCATGTCTTTGGACGGTGGGAGGAAGCCGGAGTACCCGGAGGGAACCCACGCAAACACGGGGAGAACATGCAAACTCCACACAGAAAGACCCCGGCCTGATGGTGGAATTGAACTCAGGACCTTCTTGCTGTGAGGCAACAGTGCTAACCACCGTGCCACCGTGCTGCCCAATCAATTAAAATATTACACAATAAAGTGGATGCAAAATATCCACAATTTGGCTCTTACATCCACAGTGAGATTTTGCAATTGTGAAAATATAAGCATATAAATATCAATAACACTGAGGCAAAACACACCAATAATGTTGTTTAGATATTCTGCTTTCCATGTTCCAGATCCCCAGAATTGATATTTTCACCGAATGGTCTTTTCTGTCTGCCAGTGTGTCATGCAGGTTTCAAGATTAATAAGCGCTGACACTCAACCTGACAAAGTGTGAATTTGCCAAGGCCACTGTAACATACTTGAGCAGGGAAGTGGGACGTGGTCAGGTGCGGCCCCTTAGCGCCAAAGTGGTGGCGATTAATGAATATCCCACACCTAAACAAAGGACTTGAACTGTGCAGATTCCTGGGAATGGTAGGTTATTACAGGAACTTCTGCAAAAACTTCTCCTCCATAGTCCAGCCATTAACTGATCTACTTAGTCCAAAAGTGGATTTTATATGAAAGTGCAAAATTCCTCCTCTGCCACACTCCTGGCTGTAATCTAAAGCACAGCGTTAACATAACTTTATGGCAGTTCAGGTACTACCATAAACAAGGTATAGCGTCACATCAGCAGTGACAACATCAGTGACATCGCTTCACGTCCTTTATAAGATTTTTTTTTCCTGATGTGTCATGATTTTCAGTATTCCCCAAAATCCGTAATTAGTAATAAGCTGTTGAAAAATAAAAAGATCACCTTAAAAAAAACTAGTACACATATTCTCTGTGTTTTAATTGGATGCAGGATGAAAGCAAACATGTCACACTGATGTGTTACAGCATTTTTCTTTTTTTAAATGAGTGAAGTTATCAAACCAGAAGCCAAGAGGCTTGATGTTGTGTCCAGTCCTACTGGATCCCTACTGTCTGTTTAACGAGCAGGCTGTGAAGTGTTAACAGCTCAATGTTGCTCTTTTTTTTGGCACCTGTTAGATGTTTAGTAATGATGCTGGATTCGTGATTCCTTGCAAGCTTTGTTTACTATGTAACTGAGAGACATTAGATGCAAGCAGCTTGACTCCCGGGGGCGGGTCTAGCGTTAGACGTTTTCTCACTGGCTGCGTGCGCAGAGTATTACTTTGAACAGGAATAGGAAACAAGCATTAATGAACAATACTAATCAGATGTTCTACAGCACCTGAAACATTTGAACAAGCTAAACAAACCCTGGATGACTGAATAAAATTAGCACTAAATCTGGTACTTGAACACAGTGAAATCTCTTCATTTCTAACATATTTATGGCTGTGATGAACACGCAGCGCTCTGAAAATGGGCTTAGGTTAAATTTAGAAGAGGGATGAATTAAAATTTAAAAATAAACAAAAACACATTTCAAATTAATGTATGAATTTAACTGACAAATTCTGAGAGCCTGTGGGCGGGACCTATTTTCAATGGGCGGGAACTATTTTCAAACATCAAAGCAAAGAGAATGAGGCCATGACATCACAGTCACCAAAATTCTATAAATAGGGGTGAAACAGCACACTGGTCAAGCACGTTTCTTACTTACAGTCACGAGCGATTCACTAGACGAACTTTTGTTCTGCTACAGCCAACTTCAAACCCTGATTCACATTTGATTATCGAATTCACATCTGAATATCTTATTTAGTGTAACACGCTAAATTTGTTTCAAAGTTAAATATCAAAAATGAGCAATCAGGAAGGAAAACCAGAATTTGTCTTCACTCTGCCAAAGAGTGCACTCGACAACCTCATGCTGGTTAGGAAAGCCTTGCAAAACTCTCTGACTGAAAACAAACTTTTAAAAGAGGGTGAAAGTAGAGCCAGACAGCAAATCAAACAGATGATGACTCAAATTTCAAACATGCGCACCAAGCTGGAGCTGTATGAGAACCAAGCTGCAGGAGTCACTGACGAATCAGTGTCGCGCAAACCGCAGGTGAGCAGCGCCACCAAAGAAAAAGAGCAACAGACGTGTTCAGATCAGGAAAAGGTCAGCAACCTTGACCTTGAGATGAACTGTCTGAAAGAGCAGCTTCAGCAGAGGGACAACGAAATCCTGATGCTGAAACAGGAGAAGGACACTCTGTCTGCCAAGTTCACGCAGCTCCAGAAACATGAAAGATATCTGAAAGAAACTATGTGGAATGCTCTGTGGAAAGAACAAACACTGAGAGAGAATCTGGAGCAGGAGAAAAAAGTCCTGGAGGAACAAAATAAGAAACTCCTGGAAGAACAGAAAGTGGTGAAGGACACAACAGAAGAAGTCAAAGAGGCCATCACAAAATGTCAGGATGCAGAGAAAGAAGAGAAAGAACTGGAGGAGGACAAGAAAGCTCTGCAGCCACAGAGTGAGGACTCCAGCGAGATTAAAGAAAGTCAGGCAGAGACAAACATACCAGAAATGCAGACAGAACTGGACACGCAGAGAAAAGAATTAGTAGAGTCTCAGACTGAAACACAGGAGACGGCAACCCCAGAGTCGTCCTCATCTGATTGTCTGAGTGGGGAAAAGTTGTGTGTCAACAAAGTGATTGAGTTGGTGGTTTCACAGGCCATAGAACAAGTCTCCACTAAATACAAGCTCTTCACAGAGCGCCTCACTGCTGACTGCATTAGCGATCGCCTGATGGAAAAAATTTGGCCTGAAATTGAGCCGAAACATTTGGATCTATCCCCCAAATGGCTGAAAAACATAGACAAGGCCATTCTCAAGGATCTTTGCAAAACACACAACTGCAAGGGAAAATATCTGATTTTCAATCTGAGGGAACAGCTTGATAGTATTACTGTCCCAGCCTTCACCAAACACCTGTTGGCATTACCAAGAAGAGTACTTAGTGTCTCTAAACACAGGGAAGAGTACCAGGAGGCTGTGAAAAATGTCACCAAAGATCTGGTAATGCACGCTATGAAGGGAGAAAATGAGGCAGCTACATGGAATGCAGGAACATCAGAGTTTATTGTACAGAGGCTTTCCCACAAGATCTGGAACAAAATTTTGTCCAAAAGCTACAAAATGTCCATGGAAAACATTGAACAACTCGGCCTGAAAGTAGCCAATGATCTCCGTGAAAAGTGGCCTTCTCCAATACTGTTAATGAGGTCAAGCAACCCAGTGGTTGACGAAGCGGTCGTCAGCATATTCAAAAAACATGCCAAGCTGAGGAGCCAAAATGTCATCTTGAGGGTTTTCTCATGTGCACGCTAAAATCGAACTGAAACGTGCACGTGATTCTGTTACAAAACTCTTAAACTGGCGTCAAATGTTCTTTTAATTCAGCAACCTAAATTACATTTTAAAACCCCAACTTCCTTCCCTCATCACTAACTGGCCGAGGCAGATGGCCACCCCCATCTCAGAGCCTGGTTCTGCCGGAGGTTTCTCTCTTTTAAAAGTGAGTTTTTCCTTCCCACTGTCGCCAATGTGCTTGCTCTAGGGGGTTAGTTTTTGTGCATTATTGTAGGGTCTTCACCTTACAATATAAAGCACCATGAGGGAAGTGTTGTTGGGGCTTGGCGCTGTTTCTTAGCTCAAAATGTCCAATTACAACAGGACATTTTGAGTTAAGAAACAGTGTCAAACCACAAATTAAAATTAAAAAATAAAATGAAAAAAAAACAACTGTGACTTTGTGCTTTGTTTCATTTGCTGTAAATTTGCTAAGAATGTAATATAAGATTAGAATAGTGTTTATTTGTCTGCTTATTTATAAGGAACTCCATTAGCTTCCACAACAGTGGATGCTAGTCTTCCTGGGGCCTAAGCCATCAAATACATCCATCCATCCATCCATTCACTTCCGCTTATCCTTTTTCAGGGTCGCGGGGGGCGCTGGAGCCTATCCCAGTTGTCATAGGGCGAGAGCCGGGGTACACCCGGGACAGGTCGCCAGTCTGTCGCAGGGCCAACATACAGGGACAGACAACCATTCGCACTCACTTCCCTTCGCACATTCATTCCTAGTGACAATTTGGATTATCCAATTAACCTATCCCCACTAAGTGCATGTCTTTGGACGGTGGGAGGAAGCCGGAGTACCCGGAGGGAACCCACGCAAACACGGGGAGAACATGCAAACTCCACACAGAAAGACCCCGGCCTGATGGTGGAATTGAACTCAGGACCTTCTTGCTGTGAGGCAACAGTGCTAACCACCGTGCCACCGTGCTGCCCAATCAATTAAAATATTACACAATAAAGTGGATGCAAAATATCCACAATTTGGCTCTTATATCCACAGTGAGATTTTGCAATTGTGAAAATATAAGCATATAAATATCAATAACACTGAGGCAAAACACACCAATAATGTTGTTTAGATATTCTGCTTTCCATGTTCCAGATCCCCAGAATTGATATTTTCACCGAATGGTCTTTTCTGTCTGCCAGTGTGTCATGCAGGTTTCAAGATTAATAAGCGCTGACACTCAACCTGACAAAGTGTGAATTTGCCAAGGCCACTGTAACATACTTGAGCAGGGAAGTGGGACGTGGTCAGGTGCGGCCCCTTAGCGCCAAAGTGGTGGCGATTAATGAATATCCCACACCTAAATAAAGGACTAGAACTGTGCAGATTCCTGGGAATGGTAGGTTATTACAGGAACTTCTGCAAAAACTTCTCCTCCATAGTCCAGCCATTAACTGATCTACTTAGTCCAAAAGTGGATTTTATATGAAAGTGCAAAATTCCTCCTCTGCCACACTCCTGGCTGTAATCTAAAGCACAGCGTTAACATAACTTTATGGCAGTTCAGGTACTACCATAAACAAGGTATAGCGTCACATCAGCAGTGACAACATCAGTGACATCGCTTCACGTCCTTTATAAGATTTTTTTTTCCTGATGTGTCATGATTTTCAGTATTCCCCAAAATCCGTAATTAGTAATAAGCTGTTGAAAAATAAAAAGATCACCTTAAAAAAAACTAGTACACATATTCTCTGTGTTTTAATTGGATGCAGGATGAAAGCAAACATGTCACACTGATGTGTTACAGCATTTTTCTTTTTTTAAATGAGTGAAGTTATCAAACCAGAAGCCAAGAGGCTTGATGTTGTGTCCAGTCCTACTGGATCCCTACTGTCTGTTTAACGAGCAGGCTGTGAAGTGTTAACAGCTCAATGTTGCTCTTTTTTTTGGCACCTGTTAGATGTTTAGTAATGATGCTGGATTCGTGATTCCTTGCAAGCTTTGTTTACTATGTAACTGAGAGACATTAGATGCAAGCAGCTTGACTCCCGGGGGCGGGTCTAGCGTTAGACGTTTTCTCACTGGCTGCGTGCGCAGAGTATTACTTTGAACAGGAATAGGAAACAAGCATTAATGAACAATACTAATCAGATGTTCTACAGCACCTGAAACATTTGAACAAGCTAAACAAACCCTGGATGACTGAATAAAATTAGCACTAAATCTGGTACTTGAACACAGTGAAATCTCTTCATTTCTAACATATTTATGGCTGTGATGAACACGCAGCGCTCTGAAAATGGGCTTAGGTTAAATTTAGAAGAGGGATGAATTAAAATTTAAAAATAAACAAAAACACATTTCAAATTAATGTATGAATTTAACTGACAAATTCTGAGAGCCTGTGGGCGGGACCTATTTTCAATGGGCGGGAACTATTTTCAAACATCAAAGCAAAGAGAATGAGGCCATGACATCACAGTCACCAAAATTCTATAAATAGGGGTGAAACAGCACACTGGTCAAGCACGTTTCTTACTTACAGTCACGAGCGATTCACTAGACGAACTTTTGTTCTGCTACAGCCAACTTCAAACCCTGATTCACATTTGATTATCGAATTCACATCTGAATATCTTATTTAGTGTAACACGCTAAATTTGTTTCAAAGTTAAATATCAAAAATGAGCAATCAGGAAGGAAAACCAGAATTTGTCTTCACTCTGCCAAAGAGTGCACTCGACAACCTCATGCTGGTTAGGAAAGCCTTGCAAAACTCTCTGACTGAAAACAAACTTTTAAAAGAGGGTGAAAGTAGAGCCAGACAGCAAATCAAACAGATGATGACTCAAATTTCAAACATGCGCACCAAGCTGGAGCTGTATGAGAACCAAGCTGCAGGAGTCACTGACGAATCAGTGTCGCGCAAACCGCAGGTGAGCAGCGCCACCAAAGAAAAAGAGCAACAGACGTGTTCAGATCAGGAAAAGGTCAGCAACCTTGACCTTGAGATGAACTGTCTGAAAGAGCAGCTTCAGCAGAGGGACAACGAAATCCTGATGCTGAAACAGGAGAAGGACACTCTGTCTGCCAAGTTCACGCAGCTCCAGAAACATGAAAGATATCTGAAAGAAACTATGTGGAATGCTCTGTGGAAAGAACAAACACTGAGAGAGAATCTGGAGCAGGAGAAAAAAGTCCTGGAGGAACAAAATAAGAAACTCCTGGAAGAACAGAAAGTGGTGAAGGACACAACAGAAGAAGTCAAAGAGGCCATCACAAAATGTCAGGATGCAGAGAAAGAAGAGAAAGAACTGGAGGAGGACAAGAAAGCTCTGCAGCCACAGAGTGAGGACTCCAGCGAGATTAAAGAAAGTCAGGCAGAGACAAACATACCAGAAATGCAGACAGAACTGGACACGCAGAGAAAAGAATTAGTAGAGTCTCAGACTGAAACACAGGAGACGGCAACCCCAGAGTCGTCCTCATCTGATTGTCTGAGTGGGGAAAAGTTGTGTGTCAACAAAGTGATTGAGTTGGTGGTTTCACAGGCCATAGAACAAGTCTCCACTAAATACAAGCTCTTCACAGAGCGCCTCACTGCTGACTGCATTAGCGATCGCCTGATGGAAAAAATTTGGCCTGAAATTGAGCCGAAACATTTGGATCTATCCCCCAAATGGCTGAAAAACATAGACAAGGCCATTCTCAAGGATCTTTGCAAAACACACAACTGCAAGGGAAAATATCTGATTTTCAATCTGAGGGAACAGCTTGATAGTATTACTGTCCCAGCCTTCACCAAACACCTGTTGGCATTACCAAGAAGAGTACTTAGTGTCTCTAAACACAGGGAAGAGTACCAGGAGGCTGTGAAAAATGTCACCAAAGATCTGGTAATGCACGCTATGAAGGGAGAAAATGAGGCAGCTACATGGAATGCAGGAACATCAGAGTTTATTGTACAGAGGCTTTCCCACAAGATCTGGAACAAAATTTTGTCCAAAAGCTACAAAATGTCCATGGAAAACATTGAACAACTCGGCCTGAAAGTAGCCAATGATCTCCGTGAAAAGTGGCCTTCTCCAATACTGTTAATGAGGTCAAGCAACCCAGTGGTTGACGAAGCGGTCGTCAGCATATTCAAAAAACATGCCAAGCTGAGGAGCCAAAATGTCATCTTGAGGGTTTTCTCATGTGCACGCTAAAATCGAACTGAAACGTGCACGTGATTCTGTTACAAAACTCTTAAACTGGCGTCAAATGTTCTTTTAATTCAGCAACCTAAATTACATTTTAAAACCCCAACTTCCTTCCCTCATCACTAACTGGCCGAGGCAGATGGCCACCCCCATCTCAGAGCCTGGTTCTGCCGGAGGTTTCTCTCTTTTAAAAGTGAGTTTTTCCTTCCCACTGTCGCCAATGTGCTTGCTCTAGGGGGTTAGTTTTTGTGCATTATTGTAGGGTCTTCACCTTACAATATAAAGCACCATGAGGGAAGTGTTGTTGGGGCTTGGCGCTGTTTCTTAGCTCAAAATGTCCAATTACAACAGGACATTTTGAGTTAAGAAACAGTGTCAAACCACAAATTAAAATTAAAAAATAAAATGAAAAAAAAAACAACTGTGACTTTGTGCTTTGTTTCATTTGCTGTAAATTTGCTAAGAATGTAATATAAGATTAGAATAGTGTTTATTTGTCTGCTTATTTATAAGGAACTCCATTAGCTTCCACAACAGTGGATGCTAGTCTTCCTGGGGCCTAAGCCATCAAATACATCCATCCATCCATCCATTCACTTCCGCTTATCCTTTTTCAGGGTCGCGGGGGGCGCTGGAGCCTATCCCAGTTGTCATAGGGCGAGAGCCGGGGTACACCCGGGACAGGTCGCCAGTCTGTCGCAGGGCCAACATACAGGGACAGACAACCATTCGCACTCACTTCCCTTCGCACATTCATTCCTAGTGACAATTTGGATTATCCAATTAACCTATCCCCACTAAGTGCATGTCTTTGGACGGTGGGAGGAAGCCGGAGTACCCGGAGGGAACCCACGCAAACACGGGGAGAACATGCAAACTCCACACAGAAAGACCCCGGCCTGATGGTGGAATTGAACTCAGGACCTTCTTGCTGTGAGGCAACAGTGCTAACCACCGTGCCACCGTGCTGCCCAATCAATTAAAATATTACACAATAAAGTGGATGCAAAATATCCACAATTTGGCTCTTATATCCACAGTGAGATTTTGCAATTGTGAAAATATAAGCATATAAATATCAATAACACTGAGGCAAAACACACCAATAATGTTGTTTAGATATTCTGCTTTCCATGTTCCAGATCCCCAGAATTGATATTTTCACCGAATGGTCTTTTCTGTCTGCCAGTGTGTCATGCAGGTTTCAAGATTAATAAGCGCTGACACTCAACCTGACAAAGTGTGAATTTGCCAAGGCCACTGTAACATACTTGAGCAGGGAAGTGGGACGTGGTCAGGTGCGGCCCCTTAGCGCCAAAGTGGTGGCGATTAATGAATATCCCACACCTAAATAAAGGACTAGAACTGTGCAGATTCCTGGGAATGGTAGGTTATTACAGGAACTTCTGCAAAAACTTCTCCTCCATAGTCCAGCCATTAACTGATCTACTTAGTCCAAAAGTGGATTTTATATGAAAGTGCAAAATTCCTCCTCTGCCACACTCCTGGCTGTAATCTAAAGCACAGCGTTAACATAACTTTATGGCAGTTCAGGTACTACCATAAACAAGGTATAGCGTCACATCAGCAGTGACAACATCAGTGACATCGCTTCACGTCCTTTATAAGATTTTTTTTTCCTGATGTGTCATGATTTTCAGTATTCCCCAAAATCCGTAATTAGTAATAAGCTGTTGAAAAATAAAAAGATCACCTTAAAAAAAACTAGTACACATATTCTCTGTGTTTTAATTGGATGCAGGATGAAAGCAAACATGTCACACTGATGTGTTACAGCATTTTTCTTTTTTTAAATGAGTGAAGTTATCAAACCAGAAGCCAAGAGGCTTGATGTTGTGTCCAGTCCTACTGGATCCCTACTGTCTGTTTAACGAGCAGGCTGTGAAGTGTTAACAGCTCAATGTTGCTCTTTTTTTTGGCACCTGTTAGATGTTTAGTAATGATGCTGGATTCGTGATTCCTTGCAAGCTTTGTTTACTATGTAACTGAGAGACATTAGATGCAAGCAGCTTGACTCCCGGGGGCGGGTCTAGCGTTAGACGTTTTCTCACTGGCTGCGTGCGCAGAGTATTACTTTGAACAGGAATAGGAAACAAGCATTAATGAACAATACTAATCAGATGTTCTACAGCACCTGAAACATTTGAACAAGCTAAACAAACCCTGGATGACTGAATAAAATTAGCACTAAATCTGGTACTTGAACACAGTGAAATCTCTTCATTTCTAACATATTTATGGCTGTGATGAACACGCAGCGCTCTGAAAATGGGCTTAGGTTAAATTTAGAAGAGGGATGAATTAAAATTTAAAAATAAACAAAAACACATTTCAAATTATTGTATGAATTTAACTGACAAATTCTGAGAGCCTGTGGGCGGGACCTATTTTCAATGGGCGGGAACTATTTTCAAACATCAAAGCAAAGAGAATGAGGCCATGACATCACAGTCACCAAAATTCTATAAATAGGGGTGAAACAGCACACTGGTCAAGCACGTTTCTTACTTACAGTCACGAGCGATTCACTAGACGAACTTTTGTTCTGCTACAGCCAACTTCAAACCCTGATTCACATTTGATTATCGAATTCACATCTGAATATCTTATTTAGTGTAACACGCTAAATTTGTTTCAAAGTTAAATATCAAAAATGAGCAATCAGGAAGGAAAACCAGAATTTGTCTTCACTCTGCCAAAGAGTGCACTCGACAACCTCATGCTGGTTAGGAAAGCCTTGCAAAACTCTCTGACTGAAAACAAACTTTTAAAAGAGGGTGAAAGTAGAGCCAGACAGCAAATCAAACAGATGATGACTCAAATTTCAAACATGCGCACCAAGCTGGAGCTGTATGAGAACCAAGCTGCAGGAGTCACTGACGAATCAGTGTCGCGCAAACCGCAGGTGAGCAGCGCCACCAAAGAAAAAGAGCAACAGACGTGTTCAGATCAGGAAAAGGTCAGCAACCTTGACCTTGAGATGAACTGTCTGAAAGAGCAGCTTCAGCAGAGGGACAACGAAATCCTGATGCTGAAACAGGAGAAGGACACTCTGTCTGCCAAGTTCACGCAGCTCCAGAAACATGAAAGATATCTGAAAGAAACTATGTGGAATGCTCTGTGGAAAGAACAAACACTGAGAGAGAATCTGGAGCAGGAGAAAAAAGTCCTGGAGGAACAAAATAAGAAACTCCTGGAAGAACAGAAAGTGGTGAAGGACACAACAGAAGAAGTCAAAGAGGCCATCACAAAATGTCAGGATGCAGAGAAAGAAGAGAAAGAACTGGAGGAGGACAAGAAAGCTCTGCAGCCACAGAGTGAGGACTCCAGCGAGATTAAAGAAAGTCAGGCAGAGACAAACATACCAGAAATGCAGACAGAACTGGACACGCAGAGAAAAGAATTAGTAGAGTCTCAGACTGAAACACAGGAGACGGCAACCCCAGAGTCGTCCTCATCTGATTGTCTGAGTGGGGAAAAGTTGTGTGTCAACAAAGTGATTGAGTTGGTGGTTTCACAGGCCATAGAACAAGTCTCCACTAAATACAAGCTCTTCACAGAGCGCCTCACTGCTGACTGCATTAGCGATCGCCTGATGGAAAAAATTTGGCCTGAAATTGAGCCGAAACATTTGGATCTATCCCCCAAATGGCTGAAAAACATAGACAAGGCCATTCTCAAGGATCTTTGCAAAACACACAACTGCAAGGGAAAATATCTGATTTTCAATCTGAGGGAACAGCTTGATAGTATTACTGTCCCAGCCTTCACCAAACACCTGTTGGCATTACCAAGAAGAGTACTTAGTGTCTCTAAACACAGGGAAGAGTACCAGGAGGCTGTGAAAAATGTCACCAAAGATCTGGTAATGCACGCTATGAAGGGAGAAAATGAGGCAGCTACATGGAATGCAGGAACATCAGAGTTTATTGTACAGAGGCTTTCCCACAAGATCTGGAACAAAATTTTGTCCAAAAGCTACAAAATGTCCATGGAAAACATTGAACAACTCGGCCTGAAAGTAGCCAATGATCTCCGTGAAAAGTGGCCTTCTCCAATACTGTTAATGAGGTCAAGCAACCCAGTGGTTGACGAAGCGGTCGTCAGCATATTCAAAAAACATGCCAAGCTGAGGAGCCAAAATGTCATCTTGAGGGTTTTCTCATGTGCACGCTAAAATCGAACTGAAACGTGCACGTGATTCTGTTACAAAACTCTTAAACTGGCGTCAAATGTTCTTTTAATTCAGCAACCTAAATTACATTTTAAAACCCCAACTTCCTTCCCTCATCACTAACTGGCCGAGGCAGATGGCCACCCCCATCTCAGAGCCTGGTTCTGCCGGAGGTTTCTCTCTTTTAAAAGTGAGTTTTTCCTTCCCACTGTCGCCAATGTGCTTGCTCTAGGGGGTTAGTTTTTGTGCATTATTGTAGGGTCTTCACCTTACAATATAAAGCACCATGAGGGAAGTGTTGTTGGGGCTTGGCGCTGTTTCTTAGCTCAAAATGTCCAATTACAACAGGACATTTTGAGTTAAGAAACAGTGTCAAACCACAAATTAAAATTAAAAAATAAAATGAAAAAAAAAACAACTGTGACTTTGTGCTTTGTTTCATTTGCTGTAAATTTGCTAAGAATGTAATATAAGATTAGAATAGTGTTTATTTGTCTGCTTATTTATAAGGAACTCCATTAGCTTCCACAACAGTGGATGCTAGTCTTCCTGGGGCCTAAGCCATCAAATACATCCATCCATCCATCCATTCACTTCCGCTTATCCTTTTTCAGGGTCGCGGGGGGCGCTGGAGCCTATCCCAGTTGTCATAGGGCGAGAGCCGGGGTACACCCGGGACAGGTCGCCAGTCTGTCGCAGGGCCAACATACAGGGACAGACAACCATTCGCACTCACTTCCCTTCGCACATTCATTCCTAGTGACAATTTGGATTATCCAATTAACCTATCCCCACTAAGTGCATGTCTTTGGACGGTGGGAGGAAGCCGGAGTACCCGGAGGGAACCCACGCAAACACGGGGAGAACATGCAAACTCCACACAGAAAGACCCCGGCCTGATGGTGGAATTGAACTCAGGACCTTCTTGCTGTGAGGCAACAGTGCTAACCACCGTGCCACCGTGCTGCCCAATCAATTAAAATATTACACAATAAAGTGGATGCAAAATATCCACAATTTGGCTCTTATATCCACAGTGAGATTTTGCAATTGTGAAAATATAAGCATATAAATATCAATAACACTGAGGCAAAACACACCAATAATGTTGTTTAGATATTCTGCTTTCCATGTTCCAGATCCCCAGAATTGATATTTTCACCGAATGGTCTTTTCTGTCTGCCAGTGTGTCATGCAGGTTTCAAGATTAATAAGCGCTGACACTCAACCTGACAAAGTGTGAATTTGCCAAGGCCACTGTAACATACTTGAGCAGGGAAGTGGGACGTGGTCAGGTGCGGCCCCTTAGCGCCAAAGTGGTGGCGATTAATGAATATCCCACACCTAAATAAAGGACTAGAACTGTGCAGATTCCTGGGAATGGTAGGTTATTACAGGAACTTCTGCAAAAACTTCTCCTCCATAGTCCAGCCATTAACTGATCTACTTAGTCCAAAAGTGGATTTTATATGAAAGTGCAAAATTCCTCCTCTGCCACACTCCTGGCTGTAATCTAAAGCACAGCGTTAACATAACTTTATGGCAGTTCAGGTACTACCATAAACAAGGTATAGCGTCACATCAGCAGTGACAACATCAGTGACATCGCTTCACGTCCTTTATAAGATTTTTTTTTCCTGATGTGTCATGATTTTCAGTATTCCCCAAAATCCGTAATTAGTAATAAGCTGTTGAAAAATAAAAAGATCACCTTAAAAAAAACTAGTACACATATTCTCTGTGTTTTAATTGGATGCAGGATGAAAGCAAACATGTCACACTGATGTGTTACAGCATTTTTCTTTTTTTAAATGAGTGAAGTTATCAAACCAGAAGCCAAGAGGCTTGATGTTGTGTCCAGTCCTACTGGATCCCTACTGTCTGTTTAACGAGCAGGCTGTGAAGTGTTAACAGCTCAATGTTGCTCTTTTTTTTGGCACCTGTTAGATGTTTAGTAATGATGCTGGATTCGTGATTCCTTGCAAGCTTTGTTTACTATGTAACTGAGAGACATTAGATGCAAGCAGCTTGACTCCCGGGGGCGGGTCTAGCGTTAGACGTTTTCTCACTGGCTGCGTGCGCAGAGTATTACTTTGAACAGGAATAGGAAACAAGCATTAATGAACAATACTAATCAGATGTTCTACAGCACCTGAAACATTTGAACAAGCTAAACAAACCCTGGATGACTGAATAAAATTAGCACTAAATCTGGTACTTGAACACAGTGAAATCTCTTCATTTCTAACATATTTATGGCTGTGATGAACACGCAGCGCTCTGAAAATGGGCTTAGGTTAAATTTAGAAGAGGGATGAATTAAAATTTAAAAATAAACAAAAACACATTTCAAATTAATGTATGAATTTAACTGACAAATTCTGAGAGCCTGTGGGCGGGACCTATTTTCAATGGGCGGGAACTATTTTCAAACATCAAAGCAAAGAGAATGAGGCCATGACATCACAGTCACCAAAATTCTATAAATAGGGGTGAAACAGCACACTGGTCAAGCACGTTTCTTACTTACAGTCACGAGCGATTCACTAGACGAACTTTTGTTCTGCTACAGCCAACTTCAAACCCTGATTCACATTTGATTATCGAATTCACATCTGAATATCTTATTTAGTGTAACACGCTAAATTTGTTTCAAAGTTAAATATCAAAAATGAGCAATCAGGAAGGAAAACCAGAATTTGTCTTCACTCTGCCAAAGAGTGCACTCGACAACCTCATGCTGGTTAGGAAAGCCTTGCAAAACTCTCTGACTGAAAACAAACTTTTAAAAGAGGGTGAAAGTAGAGCCAGACAGCAAATCAAACAGATGATGACTCAAATTTCAAACATGCGCACCAAGCTGGAGCTGTATGAGAACCAAGCTGCAGGAGTCACTGACGAATCAGTGTCGCGCAAACCGCAGGTGAGCAGCGCCACCAAAGAAAAAGAGCAACAGACGTGTTCAGATCAGGAAAAGGTCAGCAACCTTGACCTTGAGATGAACTGTCTGAAAGAGCAGCTTCAGCAGAGGGACAACGAAATCCTGATGCTGAAACAGGAGAAGGACACTCTGTCTGCCAAGTTCACGCAGCTCCAGAAACATGAAAGATATCTGAAAGAAACTATGTGGAATGCTCTGTGGAAAGAACAAACACTGAGAGAGAATCTGGAGCAGGAGAAAAAAGTCCTGGAGGAACAAAATAAGAAACTCCTGGAAGAACAGAAAGTGGTGAAGGACACAACAGAAGAAGTCAAAGAGGCCATCACAAAATGTCAGGATGCAGAGAAAGAAGAGAAAGAACTGGAGGAGGACAAGAAAGCTCTGCAGCCACAGAGTGAGGACTCCAGCGAGATTAAAGAAAGTCAGGCAGAGACAAACATACCAGAAATGCAGACAGAACTGGACACGCAGAGAAAAGAATTAGTAGAGTCTCAGACTGAAACACAGGAGACGGCAACCCCAGAGTCGTCCTCATCTGATTGTCTGAGTGGGGAAAAGTTGTGTGTCAACAAAGTGATTGAGTTGGTGGTTTCACAGGCCATAGAACAAGTCTCCACTAAATACAAGCTCTTCACAGAGCGCCTCACTGCTGACTGCATTAGCGATCGCCTGATGGAAAAAATTTGGCCTGAAATTGAGCCGAAACATTTGGATCTATCCCCCAAATGGCTGAAAAACATAGACAAGGCCATTCTCAAGGATCTTTGCAAAACACACAACTGCAAGGGAAAATATCTGATTTTCAATCTGAGGGAACAGCTTGATAGTATTACTGTCCCAGCCTTCACCAAACACCTGTTGGCATTACCAAGAAGAGTACTTAGTGTCTCTAAACACAGGGAAGAGTACCAGGAGGCTGTGAAAAATGTCACCAAAGATCTGGTAATGCACGCTATGAAGGGAGAAAATGAGGCAGCTACATGGAATGCAGGAACATCAGAGTTTATTGTACAGAGGCTTTCCCACAAGATCTGGAACAAAATTTTGTCCAAAAGCTACAAAATGTCCATGGAAAACATTGAACAACTCGGCCTGAAAGTAGCCAATGATCTCCGTGAAAAGTGGCCTTCTCCAATACTGTTAATGAGGTCAAGCAACCCAGTGGTTGACGAAGCGGTCGTCAGCATATTCAAAAAACATGCCAAGCTGAGGAGCCAAAATGTCATCTTGAGGGTTTTCTCATGTGCACGCTAAAATCGAACTGAAACGTGCACGTGATTCTGTTACAAAACTCTTAAACTGGCGTCAAATGTTCTTTTAATTCAGCAACCTAAATTACATTTTAAAACCCCAACTTCCTTCCCTCATCACTAACTGGCCGAGGCAGATGGCCACCCCCATCTCAGAGCCTGGTTCTGCCGGAGGTTTCTCTCTTTTAAAAGTGAGTTTTTCCTTCCCACTGTCGCCAATGTGCTTGCTCTAGGGGGTTAGTTTTTGTGCATTATTGTAGGGTCTTCACCTTACAATATAAAGCACCATGAGGGAAGTGTTGTTGGGGCTTGGCGCTGTTTCTTAGCTCAAAATGTCCAATTACAACAGGACATTTTGAGTTAAGAAACAGTGTCAAACCACAAATTAAAATTAAAAAATAAAATGAAAAAAAAAACAACTGTGACTTTGTGCTTTGTTTCATTTGCTGTAAATTTGCTAAGAATGTAATATAAGATTAGAATAGTGTTTATTTGTCTGCTTATTTATAAGGAACTCCATTAGCTTCCACAACAGTGGATGCTAGTCTTCCTGGGGCCTAAGCCATCAAATACATCCATCCATCCATCCATTCACTTCCGCTTATCCTTTTTCAGGGTCGCGGGGGGCGCTGGAGCCTATCCCAGTTGTCATAGGGCGAGAGCCGGGGTACACCCGGGACAGGTCGCCAGTCTGTCGCAGGGCCAACATACAGGGACAGACAACCATTCGCACTCACTTCCCTTCGCACATTCATTCCTAGTGACAATTTGGATTATCCAATTAACCTATCCCCACTAAGTGCATGTCTTTGGACGGTGGGAGGAAGCCGGAGTACCCGGAGGGAACCCACGCAAACACGGGGAGAACATGCAAACTCCACACAGAAAGACCCCGGCCTGATGGTGGAATTGAACTCAGGACCTTCTTGCTGTGAGGCAACAGTGCTAACCACCGTGCCACCGTGCTGCCCAATCAATTAAAATATTACACAATAAAGTGGATGCAAAATATCCACAATTTGGCTCTTATATCCACAGTGAGATTTTGCAATTGTGAAAATATAAGCATATAAATATCAATAACACTGAGGCAAAACACACCAATAATGTTGTTTAGATATTCTGCTTTCCATGTTCCAGATCCCCAGAATTGATATTTTCACCGAATGGTCTTTTCTGTCTGCCAGTGTGTCATGCAGGTTTCAAGATTAATAAGCGCTGACACTCAACCTGACAAAGTGTGAATTTGCCAAGGCCACTGTAACATACTTGAGCAGGGAAGTGGGACGTGGTCAGGTGCGGCCCCTTAGCGCCAAAGTGGTGGCGATTAATGAATATCCCACACCTAAATAAAGGACTAGAACTGTGCAGATTCCTGGGAATGGTAGGTTATTACAGGAACTTCTGCAAAAACTTCTCCTCCATAGTCCAGCCATTAACTGATCTACTTAGTCCAAAAGTGGATTTTATATGAAAGTGCAAAATTCCTCCTCTGCCACACTCCTGGCTGTAATCTAAAGCACAGCGTTAACATAACTTTATGGCAGTTCAGGTACTACCATAAACAAGGTATAGCGTCACATCAGCAGTGACAACATCAGTGACATCGCTTCACGTCCTTTATAAGATTTTGTTTTCCTGATGTGTCATGATTTTTAGTATTGCCCAAAATCCGTAATTAGTAATAAGCTGTTGAAAAATAAAAAGATCACCTTAAAAAAAACTAGTACACATATTCTCTGTGTTTTAATTTGATGCAGGATGAAAGCAAACATGTCACACTGATGTGTTACAGCATTTTTCTTTTTTTAAATGAGTGAAGTTATCAAACCAGAAGCCAAGAGGCTTGATGTTGTGTCCAGTCCTACTGGATCCCTACTGTCTGTTTAACGAGCAGGCTGTGAAGTGTTAACAGCTCAATGTTGCTCTTTTTTTTGGCACCTGTTAGATGTTTAGTAATGATGCTGGATTCGTGATTCCTTGCAAGCTTTGTTTACTATGTAACTGAGAGACATTAGATGCAAGCAGCTTGACTCCCGGGGGCGGGTCTAGCGTTAGACGTTTTCTCACTGGCTGCGTGCGCAGAGTATTACTTTGAACAGGAATAGGAAACAAGCATTAATGAACAATACTAATCAGATGTTCTACAGCACCTGAAACATTTGAACAAGCTAAACAAACCCTGGATGACTGAATAAAATTAGCACTAAATCTGGTACTTGAACACAGTGAAATCTCTTCATTTCTAACATATTTATGGCTGTGATGAACACGCAGCGCTCTGAAAATGGGCTTAGGTTAAATTTAGAAGAGGGATGAATTAAAATTTAAAAATAAACAAAAACACATTTCAAATTAATGTATGAATTTAACTGACAAATTCTGAGAGCCTGTGGGCGGGACCTATTTTCAATGGGCGGGAACTATTTTCAAACATCAAAGCAAAGAGAATGAGGCCATGACATCACAGTCACCAAAATTCTATAAATAGGGGTGAAACAGCACACTGGTCAAGCACGTTTCTTACTTACAGTCACGAGCGATTCACTAGACGAACTTTTGTTCTGCTACAGCCAACTTCAAACCCTGATTCACATTTGATTATCGAATTCACATCTGAATATCTTATTTAGTGTAACACGCTAAATTTGTTTCAAAGTTAAATATCAAAAATGAGCAATCAGGAAGGAAAACCAGAATTTGTCTTCACTCTGCCAAAGAGTGCACTCGACAACCTCATGCTGGTTAGGAAAGCCTTGCAAAACTCTCTGACTGAAAACAAACTTTTAAAAGAGGGTGAAAGTAGAGCCAGACAGCAAATCAAACAGATGATGACTCAAATTTCAAACATGCGCACCAAGCTGGAGCTGTATGAGAACCAAGCTGCAGGAGTCACTGACGAATCAGTGTCGCGCAAACCGCAGGTGAGCAGCGCCACCAAAGAAAAAGAGCAACAGACGTGTTCAGATCAGGAAAAGGTCAGCAACCTTGACCTTGAGATGAACTGTCTGAAAGAGCAGCTTCAGCAGAGGGACAACGAAATCCTGATGCTGCAACAGGAGAAGGACACTCTGTCTGCCAAGTTCACGCAGCTCCAGAAACATGAAAGATATCTGAAAGAAACTATGTGGAATGCTCTGTGGAAAGAACAAACACTGAGAGAGAATCTGGAGCAGGAGAAAAAAGTCCTGGAGGAACAAAATAAGAAACTCCTGGAAGAACAGAAAGTGGTGAAGGACACAACAGAAGAAGTCAAAGAGGCCATCACAAAATGTCAGCATGCAGAGAAAGAAGAGAAAGAACTGGAGGAGGACAAGAAAGCTCTGCAGCCACAGAGTGAGGACTCCAGCGAGATTAAAGAAAGTCAGGCAGAGACAAACATACCAGAAATGCAGACAGAACTGGACACGCAGAGAAAAGAATTAGTAGAGTCTCAGACTGAAACACAGGAGACGGCAACCCCAGAGTCGTCCTCATCTGATTGTCTGAGTGGGGAAAAGTTGTGTGTCAACAAAGTGATTGAGTTGGTGGTTTCACAGGCCATAGAACAAGTCTCCACTAAATACAAGCTCTTCACAGAGCGCCTCACTGCTGACTGCATTAGCGATCGCCTGATGGAAAAAATTTGGCCTGAAATTGAGCCGAAACATTTGGATCTATCCCCCAAATGGCTGAAAAACATAGACAAGGCCATTCTCAAGGATCTTTGCAAAACACACAACTGCAAGGGAAAATATCTGATTTTCAATCTGAGGGAACAGCTTGATAGTATTACTGTCCCAACCTTCACCAAACACCTGTTGGCATTACCAACAAGAGTACTTAGTGTCTCTAAACACAGGGAAGAGTACCAGGAGGCTGTGAAAAATGTCACCAAAGATCTGGTAATGCACGCTATGAAGGGAGAAAATGAGGCAGCTACATGGAATGCAGGAACATCAGAGTTTATTGTACAGAGGCTTTCCCACAAGATCTGGAACAAAATTTTGTCCAAAAGCTACAAAATGTCCATGGAAAACATTGAACAACTCGGCCTGAAAGTAGCCAATGATCTCCGTGAAAAGTGGCCTTCTCCAATACTGTTAATGAGGTCAAGCAACCCAGTGGTTGACGAAGCGGTCGTCAGCATATTCAAAAAACATGCCAAGCTGAGGAGCCAAAATGTCATCTTGAGGGTTTTCTCATGAGCACGCTAAAATCGAACTGAAACGTGCACGTGATTATGTTACAAAACTCTTAAACTGGCGTCAAATATTCTTTTAATTCAGCAACCTAAATTACATTTTAAAACCCCAACTTCCTTCCCTCATCACTAACTGGCCGAGGCAGATGGCCACCCCCATCTCAGAGCCTGGTTCTGCCGGAGGTTTCTCTCTTTTAAAAGTGAGTTTTTCCTTCCCACTGTCGCCAATGTGCTTGCTCTAGGGGCTTAGTTTTTGTGCATTATTGTAGGGTCTTCACCTTACAATATAAAGCACCATGAGGGAAGTGTTGTTGGAATTTGGTGCTTCTTAACTCAAATGTCCAATTACATCAGGACATTTTGAGTTAAGAAATAGCACCAAACCAGAAATTAAAAAAATAAAACAAATTAAAAAAAACAAAAAACCTTTGAATTTGTGCTTCCTTTCATTTGCTGTAAATTTACAAAGAATGCAATAGTAGATTAGAATAGTGTGTCTCAATCTTATGTATCATAGCATCATTTCCCAGTTTGAAGTGGATGTCATAGTACTGTCTTTCTGTATGTGTGTACAAACCGGTAGTGAAAAAACACAGAAGATAAATAAAGTATAACCTGTGTTTGATGTTAGCTGGTTACATTTGTTTAGATATTCTACTTTCCGTGTTCCAGATCGCTTTGCCCAGATAGCTTCCTGTATTTGAAGATATTTACAAGTATTTCTAGTAGGGGTGGGCGATACATTGAATCTTTAGGTTATTTACATATATCGTGATACAGCAAAAAAGAAATGTTCTGATTTGAGATTTTCCTCACATTGCCCAGCCCTAATTTTTTGCACCCAATACAACAGGCAATATGGTATAGTATAAAGAAACATTTGTGCTGATGTGGGGCCTGGAAGCCCCAATGGGTGACACCAGCTAAGGTGATCAGGAATGACCGAATTAAGATCACGTGGGAGGTGGGTCATGTGGATGGCTTCAGTTGTCACAGCTGTACCACATCCAGCTGTTAACCTGAGTGAATCATGATGAGCCCATAAGAAACAGCAGTCAGCTGCTTTGAAGTCTGTGTTGCAACATCCGGCGTGTGGCTGTTTTACACACAATGTGTGTGACCTCCGTCACGCAAACATGAATGACAACGCAATACTGAAAGTAGTAAGAAGTGTGGGAAAATGAAACTGAATGTGTTTCAGCGAGGGAGTTTTCTATATGACGTTATCAGTCTCTCACATCATTGCGAAGGAATTTTGACCCACTCTTCTACATCACACAATGTTGCTTTGGATCATCAAGTTATCCTAAGTTTCTCTTGTGCACAGCTCTCTCACGGTTCTGCCACAGCATTTAAATTAAATCGAATCTAGACTTCATGGCTGGACAATTCAAACGTTCAATTGTTTTTCAGCCATTCTGTTGTAGATCTGCTGCTGTGCAAATACACAGAGAAAGAGAACAATGGTTTTCTCCTGGTAACCATTGAAAAAAATAATTGTGCAGCCCTTTTCTAATTCAACTGTCATTAATATTTAACATGCAGAGGCCTGTGGAGTTTGAGGTGTAGCTGTTGGGAGATTTGTAGTTTTTCTGAGCATTGCACCATCTGGCTTTGGGATGAATTTTCTCCTGGGAGGTGTAACATTCTGTTAACACACACCTGAGTGCTCTATGCTGATGCTCAGCTCTTGATCAGTATATCAGTCCTGGGGTAAAAAGAATATTTGTTTCCTCTTTAATTATTAGTCTCTTCTAAGGAAAAATTACAAAAGTGAAACAGAGAAAATAAACAGAGCTCACATACATTTGAAAAAACAAGGGAAGCTTGGTATCCTTTCAGCTCGTTTAACCTTTATTTAGTGAATGTATTACAATTCAATAAAGTACAGCCTAGTAACAGTGCAATATTCTTTGAACAGGTTTACCAATAATACGGGTTTTTTCCTCTTTTACCTTAAACAATAACACATTCGTCAACATGCTTTTTACACCAATTTCACACTTATTTTATTTAGAGATCCATTAAAATATCTTTCAAAGAAGTCTTTCCTCTCAGCCCTCAAACATCAATTTCATACAGTCATGTTTCTCCAGAGCAGACAGTGCAGATGAGATTTTATGTCCACATTAGGCTGAGTAATATGAGACTGGAACTGTGGTTAATCAGGATGCAAGTCCAAGTCCTTAATCCTACACAATCCTGTGATCTAAATTTAAAATTTGTGGTATAGCATGACTCCTGTGGATGTCAAATGATGCAGATCAGGAGTAATAGCTCTAAACCAGCTTCCTCATTGCAGTGCACAACGTATGTTGTACGTTCTGACGTGCAGAAGTCAAAGTTAACTTCTGGTTGCTCTGTTCTGATACTGACAGAGTATCTGCATGACCTAGCTTGAGTAATAAACTCTTGTCACAGGATCCAGCTGAAGGAAAAATGGTGAGCATGCACATGACATAAGCCATGGAGCACTGCCACGAACATTCATAACATGCGGACATCATGGTTCAGGAATCTGGACACACTCTTACTGACTTTGTGTAGAAGCTCTGTGTGTTTCTCTTGTTTTCCATGAATCCTCTGTGACTGAGAGCCAAACGATTATGAAACATAACCAGCTTCTCTGAAAAACAGCATTTTTGTCACACACAAGAAGAAGCAAATAAATTCAGTTACAACAAATGAAAGAAAACTTTTGTTATTGTAAGTCAGGAGACTGAGACTTGACTCATGCATCAACATTTTCCCAGTTCTTAAATGAGTCTACACACAGGCATATTTTACAACAAGGAGACATGAAACCGATGATGTAATCTGTAGATGGTGTATTGCAGCAGACTCAGCTACTGGAGTTACTGTGGTTTGGTCCTGAACCTCTGACTTCATGTCAAAGTTTTCACAGTTGCAGAGAAGCTGTATCTTCTCTCCAGAGCACACCTCCACCTCACCTGCTCCCTACTCTCACTACATATCACAGTGTCATCAACAAACATCACAGTTCACAGAGACTCCTGCTGACCTCATCTGTCAGGCAGTCCATCACTACTGCTTCATCAGTTTATGTGGAAATAAAGACACAAAACATCATAGAAGAAAAAGAAGTGATTTAATACTTTAATAATTACACTGAAGAGATGAAAAAGTTTTCAACAAACAGAGATTTGATGTCTAAAATATTCATTTCTCCGATTAATCAACATGTGAGCTGAACTCACAACTAACATCTTTTGTAAAAAAGGAGAAAACATTCATGTCAGAGTTTAGATTTGCATTCGAGTGGTTCAAAACAATAACAACAACAAAAAACATAATGCACATTATTTAAAGCTTAAGTGTTGTGTAGAAACCTCATAAATACAACCAATGTCATTTTCACAAATGTAAAGTTTAATGGAAATGTTCAGATGTCCACTTTTCTTTTTTTCTATTTGTATTATTCTCATTTCAAAGACATTCAAAGCCATTTGGAGACATGCAGAGGTCCTTAAAGCTGAACCTAATATAGTCAACACCAGAGATGGGTAACGCGTTACTGTAATCTGATTACTTTTTTCAAGTAACGAGTAAAGTAAGGGATTACTATTGCAAAAACGGTAATTAGATTACCGTTACTTTCCCGTAGGAACGCTGCGTTACTAAAACCGTGATTTTTCTGACAACAGTGACGTATTGACAACAGCTGTGTGCAGATCAACAATGGATCACATATGATTGTGGGAGAGAGTATGAGCGTGCAGCGTTTAAAGCCTGGAAGTACTGACCTTACTTTGAGTTTGATTCCATAAAAAGTGACAAAAACATTAGCGTCCATTGTGCCTGGGAAGAAAACTTCTTTTTAACAGCAAAAAAACCCCCTAAACTTCCAAGCAAGCACCGAGTGCGCAATGACATAATGGGAAATTCACAGAGAAACTCGCGGATTCTTCAACTGACCGCGGCACACCTGCACCAGGGTAAACCTCCACCTACCGCAGTCAGTCCTGCTTTACAGGTGAAAATAGAGCAACAGGACCGCTGAGTCTTTGACTTTATTTATTTTCTGCTGTGTTTTACTTGCATCTATTTGAAAGAGTGAGTGTAAACACAAAAAATATTTTATTTTATGTGCTGGAATGTGCAGAAAATAGGTTTAAATGTTAAACTAATTTATTCAAGTCAGAGAATATTGCATATAATTAAATTTTTTGCTTGATGCATAAAGTTAAAAGATTAAAACTGATAAAACAAGTTAAAAAAAAAGAGACTTTTCCATTTGATTACATTTTGCATGATGGATTATGTAGAAAAAGTAGAATTGGGCTGAAAGATCTATCGCTTTATCACCTCTTCATGTTGTAAATCGTGTTTTTAAAAAGTAACTAAGTAACTAAGTAATTAATTACTTTTGAAAATAAGTAATCAGTAAAGTAACGGGATTACTTTTTTGGGGAAGTAATCAGTAATTAGTTACTGATTACCCTTTTCAAGTAACTTGACCAACACTGGTCAACACTGGTTATTTAACTGAGGTAATCACTCTTTCCCCCACAGTCCTATGATTTTTCCCTTTTTCTGTAAAGCAATGTAAATACATTTTTAATACTTTGAGTCAAGTTTTTAATATTCATATAGGAATAAACTACAAAAGAAACAGTCACAAATATAGGCCATTGTTAAGGGTTCAATATTGAGGAATACAGCAAATGAAACAAAGCACAAAGTCACAGTTGTTTTTTTTCATTTTATTTTTTTATTTTAATTTGTGGTTTGACGCTGTTTCTTAACTCAAAATGTCCTGTTGTAATTGGACATTTTGAGCTAAGAAACAGCGCCAAGCCCCAACAACACTTCCCTCATGGTGCTTTATATTGTAAGGTGAAGATCCTACAATAATGCACAAAAACTAACCCCCTAGAGCAAGCACATTGGCGACAGTGGGAAGGAAAAACTCACTTTTAAAAGAGAGAAACCTCCGGCAGAACCAGGCTCTGAGATGGGGGTGGCCATCTGCCTCGGCCAGTTAGTGATGAGGGAAGGAAGTTGGGGTTTTAAAATGTAATTTAGGTTGCTGAATTAAAAGAATATTTGACGCCAGTTTAAGAGTTTTGTAACAGAATCACGTGCACGTTTCAGTTCGATTTTAGCGTGCTCATGAGAAAACCCTCAAGATGACATTTTGGCTCCTCAGCTTGGCATGTTTTTTGAATATGCTGACGACCGCTTCGTCAACCACTGGGTTGCTTGACCTCATTAACAGTATTGGAGAAGGCCACTTTTCACGGAGATCATTGGCTACTTTCAGGCCGAGTTGTTCAATGTTTTCCATGGACATTTTGTAGCTTTTGGACAAAATTTTGTTCCAGATCTTGTGGGAAAGCCTCTGTACAATAAACTCTGATGTTCCTGCATTCCATGTAGCTGCCTCATTTTCTCCCTTCATAGCGTGCATTACCAGATCTTTGGTGACATTTTTCACAGCCTCCTGGTACTCTTCCCTGTGTTTAGAGACACTAAGTACTCTTCTTGGTAATGCCAACAGGTGTTTGGTGAAGGCTGGGACAGTAATACTATCAAGCTGTTCCCTCAGATTGAAAATCAGATATTTTCCCTTGCAGTTGTGTGTTTTGCAAAGATCCTTGAGAATGGCCTTGTCTATGTTTTTCAGCCATTTGGGGGATAGATCCAAATGTTTCGGCTCAATTTCAGGCCAAATTTTTTCCATCAGGCGATCGCTAATGCAGTCAGCAGTGAGGCGCTCTGTGAAGAGCTTGTATTTAGTGGAGACTTGTTCTATGGCCTGTGAAACCACCAACTCAATCACTTTGTTGACACACAACTTTTCCCCACTCAGACAATCAGATGAGGACGACTCTGGGGTTGCCGTCTCCTGTGTTTCAGTCTGAGACTCTACTAATTCTTTTCTCTGCGTGTCCAGTTCTGTCTGCATTTCTGGTATGTTTGTCTCTGCCTGACTTTCTTTAATCTCGCTGGAGTCCTCACTCTGTGGCTGCAGAGCTTTCTTGTCCTCCTCCAGTTCTTTCTCTTCTTTCTCTGCATCCTGACATTTTGTGATGGCCTCTTTGACTTCTTCTGTTGTGTCCTTCACCACTTTCTGTTCTTCCAGGAGTTTCTTATTTTGTTCCTCCAGGACTTTTTTCTCCTGCTCCAGATTCTCTCTCAGTGTTTGTTCTTTCCACAGAGCATTCCACATAGTTTCTTTCAGATATCTTTCATGTTTCTGGAGCTGCGTGAACTTGGCAGACAGAGTGTCCTTCTCCTGTTGCAGCATCAGGATTTCGTTGTCCCTCTGCTGAAGCTGCTCTTTCAGACAGTTCATCTCAAGGTCAAGGTTGCTGACCTTTTCCTGATCTGAACACGTCTGTTGCTCTTTTTCTTTGGTGGCGCTGCTCACCTGCGGTTTGCGCGACACTGATTCGTCAGTGACTCCTGCAGCTTGGTTCTCATACAGCTCCAGCTTGGTGCGCATGTTTGAAATTTGAGTCATCATCTGTTTGATTTGCTGTCTGGCTCTACTTTCACCCTCTTTTAAAAGTTTGTTTTCAGTCAGAGAGTTTTGCAAGGCTTTCCTAACCAGCATGAGGTTGTCGAGTGCACTCTTTGGCAGAGTGAAGACAAATTCTGGTTTTCCTTCCTGATTGCTCATTTTTGATATTTAACTTTGAAACAAATTTAGCGTGTTACACTAAATAAGATATTCAGATGTGAATTCGATAATCAAATGTGAATCAGGGTTTGAAGTTGGCTGTAGCAGAACAAAAGTTCGTCTAGTGAATCGCTCGTGACTGTAAGTAAGAAACGTGCTTGACCAGTGTGCTGTTTCACCCCTATTTATAGAATTTTGGTGACTGTGATGTCATGGCCTCATTCTCTTTGCTTTGATGTTTGAAAATAGGTCCCGCCCATTGAAAATAGGTCCCGCCCACAGGCTCTCAGAATTTGTCAGTTAAATTCATACATTAATTTGAAATGTGTTTTTGTTTATTTTTAAATTTTAATTCATCCCTCTTCTAAATTTAACCTAAGCCCATTTTCAGAGCGCTGCGTGTTCATCACAGCCATAAATATGTTAGAAATGAAGAGATTTCACTGTGTTCAAGTACCAGATTTAGTGCTAATTTTATTCAGTCATCCAGGGTTTGTTTAGCTTGTTCAAATGTTTCAGGTGCTGTAGAACATCTGATTAGTATTGTTCATTAATGCTTGTTTCCTATTCCTGTTCAAAGTAATACTCTGCGCACGCAGCCAGTGAGAAAACGTCTAACGCTAGACCCGCCCCCGGGAGTCAAGCTGCTTGCATCTAATGTCTCTCAGTTACATAGTAAACAAAGCTTGCAAGGAATCAGGAATCCAGCATCATTACTAAACATCTAACAGGTGCCAAAAAAAAGAGCAACATTGAGCTGTTAACACTTCACAGCCTGCTCGTTAAACAGACAGTAGGGATCCAGTAGGACTGGACACAACATCAAGCCTCTTGGCTTCTGGTTTGATAACTTCACTCATTTAAAAAAAGAAAAATGCTGTAACACATCAGTGTGACATGTTTGCTTTCATCCTGCATCAAATTAAAACACAGAGAATATGTGTACTAGGTTTTTTTAAGGTGATCTTTTTATTTTTCAACAGCTTATTACTAATTACGGATTTTGGGGAATACTAAAAATCATGACACATCAGGAAAACAAAATCTTATAAAGGACGTGAAGTGATGTCACTGATGTTGTCACTGCTGATGTGACGCTATACCTTGTTTATGGTAGTACCTGAACTGCCATAAAGTTATGTTAACGCTGTGCTTTAGATTACAGCCAGGAGTGTGGCAGAGGAGGAATTTTGCACTTTCATATAAAATCCACTTTTGGACTAAGTAGATCAGTTAATGGCTGGACTATGGAGGAGAAGTTTTTGCAGAAGTTCCTGTAATAACCTACCATTCCCAGGAATCTGCACAGTTCTAGTCCTTTATTTAGGTGTGGGATATTCATTAATCGCCACCACTTTGGCGCTAAGGGGCCGCACCTGACCACGTCCCACTTCCCTGCTCAAGTATGTTACAGTGGCCTTGGCAAATTCACACTTTGTCAGGTTGAGTGTCAGCGCTTATTAATCTTGAAACCTGCATGACACACTGGCAGACAGAAAAGACCATTCGGTGAAAATATCAATTCTGGGGATCTGGAACATGGAAAGTAGAATATCTAAACAACATTATTGGTGTGTTTTGCCTCAGTGTTATTGATATTTATATGCTTATATTTTCACAATTGCAAAATCTCACTGTGGATATAAGAGCCAAATTGTGGATATTTTGCATCCACTTTATTGTGTAATATTTTAATTGATTGTATTTGATGGCTTAGGCCCCAGGAAGACTAGCAACCACTGTTGTGGAAGCTAATGGAGTTCCTTATAAATAAGCAGACAAATAAACACTATTCTAATCTTATATTACATTCTTAGCAAATTTACAGCAAATGAAACAAAGCACAAAGTCACAGTTGTTTTTTTTTTCATTTTATTTTTTAATTTTAATTTGTGGTTTGACGCTGTTTCTTAACTCAAAATGTCCTGTTGTAATTGGACATTTTGAGCTAAGAAACAGCGCCAAGCCCCAACAACACTTCCCTCATGGTGCTTTATATTGTAAGGTGAAGACCCTACAATAATGCACAAAAACTAACCCCCTAGAGCAAGCACATTGGCGACAGTGGGAAGGAAAAACTCACTTTTAAAAGAGAGAAACCTCCGGCAGAACCAGGCTCTGAGATGGGGGTGGCCATCTGCCTCGGCCAGTTAGTGATGAGGGAAGGAAGTTGGGGTTTTAAAATGTAATTTAGGTTGCTGAATTAAAAGAATATTTGACGCCAGTTTAAGAGTTTTGTAACATAATCACGTGCACGTTTCAGTTCGATTTTAGCGTGCTCATGAGAAAACCCTCAAGATGACATTTTGGCTCCTCAGCTTGGCATGTTTTTTGAATATGCTGACGACCGCTTCGTCAACCACTGGGTTGCTTGACCTCATTAACAGTATTGGAGAAGGCCACTTTTCACGGAGATCATTGGCTACTTTCAGGCCGAGTTGTTCAATGTTTTCCATGGACATTTTGTAGCTTTTGGACAAAATTTTGTTCCAGATCTTGTGGGAAAGCCTCTGTACAATAAACTCTGATGTTCCTGCATTCCATGTAGCTGCCTCATTTTCTCCCTTCATAGCGTGCATTACCAGATCTTTGGTGACATTTTTCACAGCCTCCTGGTACTCTTCCCTGTGTTTAGAGACACTAAGTACTCTTGTTGGTAATGCCAACAGGTGTTTGGTGAAGGTTGGGACAGTAATACTATCAAGCTGTTCCCTCAGATTGAAAATCAGATATTTTCCCTTGCAGTTGTGTGTTTTGCAAAGATCCTTGAGAATGGCCTTGTCTATGTTTTTCAGCCATTTGGGGGATAGATCCAAATGTTTCAGCTCAATTTCAGGCCAAATTTTTTCCATCAGGCGATCGCTAATGCAGTCAGCAGTGAGGCGCTCTGTGAAGAGCTTGTATTTAGTGGAGACTTGTTCTATGGCCTGTGAAACCACCAACTCAATCACTTTGTTGACACACAACTTTTCCCCACTCAGACAATCAGATGAGGACGACTCTGGGGTTGCCGTCTCCTGTGTTTCAGTCTGAGACTCTACTAATTCTTTTCTCTGCGTGTCCAGTTCTGTCTGCATTTCTGGTATGTTTGTCTCTGCCTGACTTTCTTTAATCTCGCTGGAGTCCTCACTCTGTGGCTGCAGAGCTTTCTTGTCCTCCTCCAGTTCTTTCTCTTCTTTCTCTGCATGCTGACATTTTGTGATGGCCTCTTTGACTTCTTCTGTTGTGTCCTTCACCACTTTCTGTTCTTCCAGGAGTTTCTTATTTTGTTCCTCCAGGACTTTTTTCTCCTGCTCCAGATTCTCTCTCAGTGTTTGTTCTTTCCACAGAGCATTCCACATAGTTTCTTTCAGATATCTTTCATGTTTCTGGAGCTGCGTGAACTTGGCAGACAGAGTGTCCTTCTCCTGTTTCAGCATCAGGATTTCGTTGTCCCTCTGCTGAAGCTGCTCTTTCAGACAGTTCATCTCAAGGTCAAGGTTGCTGACCTTTTCCTGATCTGAACACGTCTGTTGCTCTTTTTCTTTGGTGGCGCTGCTCACCTGCGGTTTGCGCGACACTGATTCGTCAGTGACTCCTGCAGCTTGGTTCTCATACAGCTCCAGCTTGGTGCGCATGTTTGAAATTTGAGTCATCATCTGTTTGATTTGCTGTCTGGCTCTACTTTCACCCTCTTTTAAAAGTTTGTTTTCAGTCAGAGAGTTTTGCAAGGCTTTCCTAACCAGCATGAGGTTGTCGAGTGCACTCTTTGGCAGAGTGAAGACAAATTCTGGTTTTCCTTCCTGATTGCTCATTTTTGATATTTAACTTTGAAACAAATTTAGCGTGTTACACTAAATAAGATATTCAGATGTGAATTCGATAATCAAATGTGAATCAGGGTTTGAAGTTGGCTGTAGCAGAACAAAAGTTCGTCTAGTGAATCGCTCGTGACTGTAAGTAAGAAACGTGCTTGACCAGTGTGCTGTTTCACCCCTATTTATAGAATTTTGGTGACTGTGATGTCATGGCCTCATTCTCTTTGCTTTGATGTTTGAAAATAGGTCCCGCCCATTGAAAATAGGTCCCGCCCACAGGCTCTCAGAATTTGTCAGTTAAATTCATACATTAATTTGAAATGTGTTTTTGTTTATTTTTAAATTTTAATTCATCCCTCTTCTAAATTTAACCTAAGCCCATTTTCAGAGCGCTGCGTGTTCATCACAGCCATAAATATGTTAGAAATGAAGAGATTTCACTGTGTTCAAGTACCAGATTTAGTGCTAATTTTATTCAGTCATCCAGGGTTTGTTTAGCTTGTTCAAATGTTTCAGGTGCTGTAGAACATCTGATTAGTATTGTTCATTAATGCTTGTTTCCTATTCCTGTTCAAAGTAATACTCTGCGCACGCAGCCAGTGAGAAAACGTCTAACGCTAGACCCGCCCCCGGGAGTCAAGCTGCTTGCATCTAATGTCTCTCAGTTACATAGTAAACAAAGCTTGCAAGGAATCACGAATCCAGCATCATTACTAAACATCTAACAGGTGCCAAAAAAAAGAGCAACATTGAGCTGTTAACACTTCACAGCCTGCTCGTTAAACAGACAGTAGGGATCCAGTAGGACTGGACACAACATCAAGCCTCTTGGCTTCTGGTTTGATAACTTCACTCATTTAAAAAAAGAAAAATGCTGTAACACATCAGTGTGACATGTTTGCTTTCATCCTGCATCAAATTAAAACACAGAGAATATGTGTACTAGGTTTTTTTAAGGTGATCTTTTTATTTTTCAACAGCTTATTACTAATTACGGATTTTGGGGAATACTAAAAATCATGACACATCAGGAAAACAAAATCTTATAAAGGACGTGAAGCGATGTCACTGATGTTGTCACTGCTGATGTGACGCTATACCTTGTTTATGGTAGTACCTGAACTGCCATAAAGTTATGTTAACGCTGTGCTTTAGATTACAGCCAGGAGTGTGGCAGAGGAGGAATTTTGCACTTTCATATAAAATCCACTTTTGGACTAAGTAGATCAGTTAATGGCTGGACTATGGAGGAGAAGTTTTTGCAGAAGTTCCTGTAATAACCTACCATTCCCAGGAATCTGCACAGTTCAAGTCCTTTGTTTAGGTGTGGGATATTCATTAATCGCCACCACTTTGGCGCTAAGGGGCCGCACCTGACCACGTCCCACTTCCCTGCTCAAGTATGTTACAGTGGCCTTGGCAAATTCACACTTTGTCAGGTTGAGTGTCAGCGCTTATTAATCTTGAAACCTGCATGACACACTGGCAGACAGAAAAGACCATTCGGTGAAAATATCAATTCTGGGGATCTGGAACATGGAGAGTAGAATATCTAAACAACATTATTGGTGTGTTTTGCCTCAGTGTTATTGATATTTATATGCTTATATTTTCACAATTGCAAAATCTCACTGTGGATATAAGAGCCAAATTGTGGATATTTTGCATCCACTTTATTGTGTAATATTTTAATTGATTGTATTTGATGGCTTAGGCCCCAGGAAGACTAGCAACCACTGTTGTGGAAGCTAATGGAGTTCCTTATAAATAAGCAGACAAATAAACACTATTCTAATCTTATATTACATTCTTAGCAAATTTACAGCAAATGAAACAAAGCACAAAGTCACAGTTGTTTTTTTTTTTTCATTTTATTTTTTAATTTTAATTTGTGGTTTGACACTGTTTCTTAACTCAAAATGTCCTGTTGTAATTGGACATTTTGAGCTAAGAAACAGCGCCAAGCCCCAACAACACTTCCCCCATGGTGCTTTATATTGTAAGGTGAAGACCCTACAATAATGCACAAAAACGAACCCCCTAGAGCAAGCACATTGGCGACAGTGGGAAGGAAAAACTCACTTTTAAAAGAGAGAAACCTCCGGCAGAACCAGGCTCTGAGATGGGGGTGGCCATCTGCCTCGGCCAGTTAGTGATGAGGGAAGGAAGTTGGGGTTTTAAAATGTAATTTAGGTTGCTGAATTAAAAGAATATTTGACGCCAGTTTAAGAGTTTTGTAACAGAATCACGTGCACGTTTCAGTTCGATTTTAGCGTGCACATGAGAAAACCCTCAAGATGACATTTTGGCTCCTCAGCTTGGCATGTTTTTTGAATATGCTGACGACCGCTTCGTCAACCACTGGGTTGCTTGACCTCATTAACAGTATTGGAGAAGGCCACTTTTCACGGAGATCATTGGCTACTTTCAGGCCGAGTTGTTCAATGTTTTCCATGGACATTTTGTAGCTTTTGGACAAAATTTTGTTCCAGATCTTGTGGGAAAGCCTCTGTACAATAAACTCTGATGTTCCTGCATTCCATGTAGCTGCCTCATTTTCTCCCTTCATAGCGTGCATTACCAGATCTTTGGTGACATTTTTCACAGCCTCCTGGTACTCTTCCCTGTGTTTAGAGACACTGAGGACTCTTGTTGGTAATGCCAACAGGTGTTTGGTGAAGGCTGGGACAGTAATACTATCAAGCTGTTCCCTCAGATTGAAAATCAGATATTTTCCCTTGCAGTTGTGTCTTTTGCAAAGATCCTTGAGAATGGCCTTGTCTATGTTTTTCAGCCATTTGGGGGATAGATCCAAATGTTTCAGCTCAATTTCAGGCCAAATTTTTTCCATCAGGCGATCGCTAATGCAGTCAGCAGTGAGGCGCTCTGTGAAGAGCTTGTATTTAGTGGAGACTTGTTCTATGGCCTGTGAAACCACCAACTCAATCACTTTGTTGACACACAACTTTTCCCCACTCAGACAATCAGATGAGGACGACTCTGGGGTTGCCGTCTCCTGTGTTTCAGTCTGAGACTCTACTAATTCTTTTCTCTGCGTGTCCAGTTCTGTCTGCATTTCTGGTATGTTTGTCTCTGCCTGACTTTCTTTAATCTCGCTGGAGTCCTCACTCTGTGGCTGCAGAGCTTTCTTGTCCTCCTCCAGTTCTTTCTCTTCTTTCTCTGCATGCTGACATTTTGTGATGGCCTCTTTGACTTCTTCTGTTGTGTCATTCACCACTTTCTGTTCTTCCAGGAGTTTCTTATTTTGTTCCTCCAGGACTTTTTTCTCCTGCTCCAGATTCTCTCTCAGTGTTTGTTCTTTCCACAGAGCATTCCACATAGTTTCTTTCAGATATCTTTCATGTTTCTGGAGCTGCGTGAACTTGGCAGACAGAGTGTCCTTCTCCTGTTTCAGCATCAGGATTTCGTTGTCCCTCTGCTGAAGCTGCTCTTTCAGACAGTTCATCTCAAGGTCAAGGTTGCTGACCTTTTCCTGATCTGAACACGTCTGTTGCTCTTTTTCTTTGGTGGCGCTGCTCACCTGCGGTTTGCGCGACACTGATTCGTCAGTGACTCCTGCAGCTTGGTTCTCATACAGCTCCAGCTTGGTGCGCATGTTTGAAATTTGAGTCATCATCTGTTTGATTTGCTGTCTGGCTCTACTTTCACCCTCTTTTAAAAGTTTGTTTTCAGTCAGAGAGTTTTGCAAGGCTTTCCTAACCAGCATGAGGTTGTCGAGTGCACTCTTTGGCAGAGTGAAGACAAATTCTGGTTTTCCTTCCTGATTGCTCATTTTTGATATTTAACTTTGAAACAAATTTAGCGTGTTACACTAAATAAGATAATGAAATGTGAATTCGATAATCAAATGTGAATCAGGGTTTGAAGTTGGCTGTAGCAGAACAAAAGTTCGTCTAGTGAATCGCTCGTGACTGTAAGTAAGAAACGTGCTTGACCAGTGTGCTGTTTCACCCCTATTTATAGAATTTTGGTGACTGTGATGTCATGGCCTCATTCTTTTTGCTTTGATGTTTGAAAATAGGTCCCGCCCATTGAAAATAGGTCCCGCCCACAGGCTCTCAGAATTTGTCAGTTAAATTCATACATTAATTTGAAATGTGTTTTTGTTTATTTTTAAATTTTAATTCATCCCTCTTCTAAATTTAACCTAAGCCCATTTTCAGAGCGCTGCGTGTTCATCACAGCCATAAATATGTTAGAAATGAAGAGATTTCACTGTGTTCAAGTACCAGATTTAGTGCTAATTTTATTCAGTCATCCAGGGTTTGTTTAGCTTGTTCAAATGTTTCAGGTGCTGTAGAACATCTGATTAGTATTGTTCATTAATGCTTGTTTCCTATTCCTGTTCAAAGTAATACTCTGCGCACGCAGCCAGTGAGAAAACGTCTAACGCTAGACCCGCCCCCGGGAGTCAAGCTGCTTGCATCTAATGTCTCTCAGTTACATAGTAAACAAAGCTTGCAAGGAATCAGGAATCCAGCATCATTACTAAACATCTAACAGGTGCCAAAAAAAAGAGCAACATTGAGTTGTTAACACTTCACAGCCTGCTCGTTAAACAGACAGTAGGGATCCAGTAGGACTGGACACAACATCAAGCCTCTTGGCTTCTGGTTTGATAACTTCACTCATTTAAAAAAAGAAAAATGCTGTAACACATCAGTGTGACATGTTTGCTTTCATCCTGCATCAAATTAAAACACAGAGAATATGTGTACTAGGTTTTTTTAAGGTGATCTTTTTATTTTTCAACAGCTTATTACTAATTACGGATTTTGGGGAATACTAAAAATCATGACACATCAGGAAAACAAAATCTTATAAAGGACGTGAAGCGATGTCACTGATGTTGTCACTGCTGATGTGACGCTATACCTTGTTTATGGTAGTACCTGAACTGCCATAAAGTTATGTTAACGCTGTGCTTTAGATTACAGCCAGGAGTGTGGCAGAGGAGGAATTTTGCACTTTCATATAAAATCCACTTTTGGACTAAGTAGATCAGTTAATGGCTGGACTATGGAGGAGAAGTTTTTGCAGAAGTTCCTGTAATAACCTACCATTCCCAGGAATCTGCACAGTTCTAGTCCTTTATTTAGGTGTGGGATATTCATTAATCGCCACCACTTTGGCGCTAAGGGGCCGCACCTGACCACGTCCCACTTCCCTGCTCAAGTATGTTACAGTGGCCTTGGCAAATTCACACTTTGTCAGGTTGAGTGTCAGCGCTTATTAATCTTGAAACCTGCATGACACACTGGCAGACAGAAAAGACCATTCGGTGAAAATATCAATTCTGGGGATCTGGAACATGGAAAGTAGAATATCTAAACAACATTATTGGTGTGTTTTGCCTCAGTGTTATTGATATTTATATGCTTATATTTTCACAATTGCAAAATCTCACTGTGGATATAAGAGCCAAATTGTGGATATTTTGCATCCACTTTATTGTGTAATATTTTAATTGATTGTATTTGATGGCTTAGGCCCCAGGAAGACTAGCAACCACTGTTGTGGAAGCTAATGGAGTTCCTTATAAATAAGCAGACAAATAAACACTATTCTAATCTTATATTACATTCTTAGCAAATTTACAGCAAATGAAACAAAGCACAAAGTCACAGTTGTTTTTTTTTTCATTTTATTTTTTAATTTTAATTTGTGGTTTGACGCTGTTTCTTAACTCAAAATGTCCTGTTGTAATTGGACATTTTGAGCTAAGAAACAGCGCCAAGCCCCAACAACACTTCCCTCATGGTGCTTTATATTGTAAGGTGAAGACCCTACAATAATGCACAAAAACTAACCCCCTAGAGCAAGCACATTGGCGACAGTGGGAAGGAAAAACTCACTTTTAAAAGAGAGAAACCTCCGGCAGAACCAGGCTCTGAGATGGGGGTGGCCATCTGCCTCGGCCAGTTAGTGATGAGGGAAGGAAGTTGGGGTTTTAAAATGTAATTTAGGTTGCTGAATTAAAAGAATATTTGACGCCAGTTTAAGAGTTTTGTAACATAATCACGTGCACGTTTCAGTTCGATTTTAGCGTGCTCATGAGAAAACCCTCAAGATGACATTTTGGCTCCTCAGCTTGGCATGTTTTTTGAATATGCTGACGACCGCTTCGTCAACCACTGGGTTGCTTGACCTCATTAACAGTATTGGAGAAGGCCACTTTTCACGGAGATCATTGGCTACTTTCAGGCCGAGTTGTTCAATGTTTTCCATGGACATTTTGTAGCTTTTGGACAAAATTTTGTTCCAGATCTTGTGGGAAAGCCTCTGTACAATAAACTCTGATGTTCCTGCATTCCATGTAGCTGCCTCATTTTCTCCCTTCATAGCGTGCATTACCAGATCTTTGGTGACATTTTTCACAGCCTCCTGGTACTCTTCCCTGTGTTTAGAGACACTAAGTACTCTTGTTGGTAATGCCAACAGGTGTTTGGTGAAGGCTGGGACAGTAATACTATCAAGCTGTTCCCTCAGATTGAAAATCAGATATTTTCCCTTGCAGTTGTGTGTTTTGCAAAGATCCTTGAGAATGGCCTTGTCTATGTTTTTCAGCCATTTGGGGGATAGATCCAAATGTTTCAGCTCAATTTCAGGCCAAATTTTTTCCATCAGGCGATCGCTAATGCAGTCAGCAGTGAGGCGCTCTGTGAAGAGCTTGTATTTAGTGGAGACTTGTTCTATGGCCTGTGAAACCACCAACTCAATCACTTTGTTGACACACAACTTTTCCCCACTCAGACAATCAGATGAGGACGACTCTGGGGTTGCCGTCTCCTGTGTTTCAGTCTGAGACTCTACTAATTCTTTTCTCTGCGTGTCCAGTTCTGTCTGCATTTCTGGTATGTTTGTCTCTGCCTGACTTTCTTTAATCTCGCTGGAGTCCTCACTCTGTGGCTGCAGAGCTTTCTTGTCCTCCTCCAGTTCTTTCTCTTCTTTCTCTGCATCCTGACATTTTGTGATGGCCTCTTTGACTTCTTCTGTTGTGTCCTTCACCACTTTCTGTTCTTCCAGGAGTTTCTTATTTTGTTCCTCCAGGACTTTTTTCTCCTGCTCCAGATTCTCTCTCAGTGTTTGTTCTTTCCACAGAGCATTCCACATAGTTTCTTTCAGATATCTTTCATGTTTCTGGAGCTGCGTGAACTTGGCAGACAGAGTGTCCTTCTCCTGTTGCAGCATCAGGATTTCGTTGTCCCTCTGCTGAAGCTGCTCTTTCAGACAGTTCATCTCAAGGTCAAGGTTGCTGACCTTTTCCTGATCTGAACACGTCTGTTGCTCTTTTTCTTTGGTGGCGCTGCTCACCTGCGGTTTGCGCGACACTGATTCGTCAGTGACTCCTGCAGCTTGGTTCTCATACAGCTCCAGCTTGGTGCGCATGTTTGAAATTTGAGTCATCATCTGTTTGATTTGCTGTCTGGCTCTACTTTCACCCTCTTTTAAAAGTTTGTTTTCAGTCAGAGAGTTTTGCAAGGCTTTCCTAACCAGCATGAGGTTGTCGAGTGCACTCTTTGGCAGAGTGAAGACAAATTCTGGTTTTCCTTCCTGATTGCTCATTTTTGATATTTAACTTTGAAACAAATTTAGCATGTTACACTAAATAAGATATTCAGATGTGAATTCGATAATCAAATGTGAATCAGGGTTTGAAGTTGGCTGTAGCAGAACAAAAGTTCGTCTAGTGAATCGCTCGTGACTGTAAGTAAGAAACGTGCTTGACCAATGTGCTGTTTCACCCCTATTTATAGAATTTTGGTGACTGTGATGTCATGGCCTCATTCTCTTTGCTTTGATGTTTGAAAATAGTTCCCGCCCATTGAAAATAGGTCCCGCCCACAGGCTCTCAGAATTTGTCAGTTAAATTCATACATTAATTTGAAATGTGTTTTTGTTTATTTTTAAATTTTAATTCATCCCTCTTCTAAATTTAACCTAAGCCCATTTTCAGAGCGCTGCGTGTTCATCACAGCCATAAATATGTTAGAAATGAAGAGATTTCACTGTGTTCAAGTACCAGATTTAGTGCTAATTTTATTCAGTCATCCAGGGTTTGTTTAGCTTGTTCAAATGTTTCAGGTGCTGTAGAACATCTGATTAGTATTGTTCATTAATGCTTGTTTCCTATTCCTGTTCAAAGTAATACTCTGCGCACGCAGCCAGTGAGAAAACGTCTAACGCTAGACCCGCCCCCGGGAGTCAAGCTGCTTGCATCTAATGTCTCTCAGTTACATAGTAAACAAAGCTTGCAAGGAATCAGGAATCCAGCATCATTACTAAACATCTAACAGGTGCCAAAAAAAAGAGCAACATTGAGTTGTTAACACTTCACAGCCTGCTCGTTAAACAGACAGTAGGGATCCAGTAGGACTGGACACAACATCAAGCCTCTTGGCTTCTGGTTTGATAACTTCACTCATTTAAAAAAAGAAAAATGCTGTAACACATCAGTGTGACATGTTTGCTTTCATCCTGCATCCAATTAAAACACAGAGAATATGTGTACTAGGTTTTTTTAAGGTGATCTTTTTATTTTTCAACAGCTTATTACTAATTACGGATTTTGGGGAATACTAAAAATCATGACACATCAGGAAAACAAAATCTTATAAAGGACGTGAAGCGATGTCACTGATGTTGTCACTGCTGATGTGACGCTATACCTTGTTTATGGTAGTACCTGAACTGCCATAAAGTTATGTTAACGCTGTGCTTTAGATTACAGCCAGGAGTGTGGCAGAGGAGGAATTTTGCACTTTCATATAAAATCCACTTTATTGTGTAATATTTTAATTGATTGTATTTGATGGCTTAGGCCCCAGGAAGACTAGCAACCACTGTTGTGGAAGCTAATGGAGTTCCTTATAAATAAGCAGACAAATAAACACTATTCTAATCTTATATTACATTCTTAGCAAATTTACAGCAAATAGAACAAAGCACAAATTCAAAGTTTTTTTTTATTTTTTATTTTTATTTTATTTTATTTTGTGGTTTGGTGCTGTTTCTTAACTCAAAATGTCCTGTTGTAATTGGACATTTTGATCTAAGAAACAGCGCCAAGCCCCAACAACACTTCCCCCATGGTGCTTTATATTGTAAGGTCAAGACCCTACAATATTGCACAAAAAGTCCAACCCCCTAGAGAAAGCACTTTGGCGACAGTGGGAAGGAAAAACTCACTTTTAAAAGAGAGAAACCTCCGGCAGACCCAGGCTCTGGGATGGGGTGGCCATCTGCCTCGGCCAGTTGGTGATGAGGGAAGGAAGTTGGGAGAAGAAGAGGGGTTCTTTTTAACCACTCTGGTTTTAAAATTAAACTTAGATGCCAAATTTAAATGAATAATTTAAGCCACTTTGAGAGTTTTGTCACATAGTCGCATGCACGTTTCAGTTCAATTTTAGCGTGCACACGAGAAAACCCTAAAGATGATGTTTTGACTCAGTTTGGCGTGTTTTTTGAAGCTGCTGACGATTTCTTTGTCAACCGCCAGGCTGCTCGACTTCATTGAGAGTACTGGAGAAGGCCACTTTTCATTAAGGTCGTTGTACATTGTCAGGGCGAGTTGTTCAATGTTCTCCAAGGACATTTTGTAGTTTTTGGACAAAATTTCCATCCAGATCTTATGGGAAAGCTTCTCTATAATAAAATCAAATGTTCCTGGATCCATTGTATCATTTTCTTGGCTCATAGCGTGCAATACCAGATCTTTAGTGACATTTTTCACCACTTCCTTGTACTCTTCTCTGTGTTTAGAGACACTGAGTACTCTTCTTGGTAATGACAACAGGCGTTTGGTGAAGGCTGGGACAGTAATATTATCAAGGTGCTCCCTCAGATTAAAAATCAAATGTTTTTCCTTGCAGTTGTGTGCTTTGCAAAGATCCTTGAGAATGGCCTTGTCTAGATTTTTCAGCCGTTTTGGGGACAGATCCAAATGTTTCTGCTTGATTTCAGGCCAGATCTTCTCAATCAGACGATCGCTGATGCAGTCAGGAGTGAGGCGCTCTGTGAAGAGCTTGTATTTTTTCTCTATGGCCTGAAAAACCACCAACTGGATCAGTATGTTGACACACAACTTTTCCCCACTCAGACAATCAGATGCCAGACTGATGTCAGAAGGACCTAAATCTGAGCCAGACAAACAAGACTTTATTTTATCAAAGTCTTGTTTTTCAGCTGTGAAGATTTTCTTCTGTGTCGTCCCAGATGCTTCCTGATGATCCTGTGTAAAAATTTCTCTCTTTTCACTCTGTAGTTGCAGAGCTTTCATGGCCTCCAGTTCTTTTTTACATGCTTCGTTTGCTTCCTTAAATTTTGTTATGGCCTCTTTAAGTTTTTCGTTTGTGTCGTTTACCACTTTCTGCTCTTCCAGGAGTTTCTTATTTCCTTCCTCCAGGACCTTTTTCTCCCGCTCCAGATTCTCTCTCTGTGTTTGTTCTTTCCACAGAGTTTTTTTCAGATTTCCTTCATGTTTCTGAAACTGCGTGAGCTCGGCAGACAGACTGTCCTTCTCCTGTTTCAGGATCAGGATTTCACTGTCCCTCTGCTGAAGCTGCTCTTTAAGACGGTTAATCTCAAGGTCAAAGTTTCTGGTCTTTTCCTGATATGAACAGGCCTGATCCCATTTTTCTTTGGTGGTACTGTTCATTTGAACTGGGCATGAAGCTGATTGATCAGTGAGTTCTCCAGCTTGGATCTCATTTTGGTCCGGCTTGGTGGGTACCATTGAAATTTGGGCATTCAGCTGTTTGAGTGTCTCAGACATAGTGTTTTCAAAGGTTTTCCTAGCCTGAATAAAGTCGTAGAATTTACTCTGTGGGAGAGTGCATACAAATTTTGGATTTCCTTTCTCGTAGCTCATTTTTGATATTTAACTGTGAAACAAATCTACTGTGGTACAATGAGTCAGATATTCAGATATGAATCAGGGTTTAAAGTTGTCTGTAGCAGAACAAAAGTTCGTCTAGACACTTGCTCGTGACTGTAGGTAAGAAACGTGCTTGTCCTGTGTGCAGGTTCACCTGGCAATTTATAGACTTGTGTTGACTGTGACGTCAGGCCTGATTCTCTTTCCTTTGATGTTTGAGACAGGCCCCCACAACAACGTACACTCATTGAAAATAGGCCCCGCCCACACAGAACAGGCTCTAAAAATTGATACATTAATTAGAAATTGTTTGTTTTTAAATTTCCATCCATCCATTTGCTTCCGCTTATCCTTTTCAGGGTTGCGGGGGGGGGCGCTGGAGCCTATCCCAGCTGTCATAGGGCGACTGTGACGTCAGGCCTGATTCTCTTTCCTTTGATGTCTTAGACAGGCCCCGCCCACTGGCTCGTTGAAAGAACACAAACAACAGGCTCTCAGAATTTTACAATGAAATTCATACATCAATTAGAAATATGTTTGGTTTTTTTTTTTTTTTTGATTCATCTCTCTTCTACATTTACCCTAAAACTATTTTCACCCCTGACACAGAAGCTCTTCTCTGTGGTAGAAAACCTTAATTTTCACGCTCTCTTCACTTCCATCAGCCCTTCTCACATCTTTTCCCCCACTATTTGCTACACAGATCCTCTGCAGGATTGGTGCACGCAAAAATCACCCCTTTGACCTTCTGCCCACAGAGAGGAGGTTCAGGTCAGTTCAAACACACACTAACACACTCCAAAGCTGTACAGACCCTCATTAAACACTCACATTTTACAGCTTCACACGACTGTGGGTCAATATGAACGTGTCATGTGCCTGTTGCTTACGTCTAAGGTAGGAAGGATAATATTTAGTACAAGCGGGCGAACTGCGCTGATTTTTTTTTACTATGGAAAAAAATTATGTCTTCGTTTTTTGTGTTATATATTGAAATAAGATTACTTCTCTTGTGTTTAGAAAATAATGCAGTTTTTCTTAATCAATCTTAAAAGCAGCTATTTGCTGTTTTGCGTTGCATCCAGACCTACTGCTGCCTCCTTCCTTTGCCTCCGTGGGTGTCTTTATCTGAGCGTCCCTTTAGCCTCCACTACGACGCTCCTGGTAGCAACATTTAACTTTCAAGGCTGTTTACAATCAGACAAAAAGTCTCAGTTTTGAGCGCAATCAGCTCTTAGTTATTCTGACCTCACCACAGCGCCATCTGTTCAACACGACGTCTGTGTGCAGGCTCATGACCGTCATGTCACAGGTATTAAAACACATGAGAGAGATGCTGATTCATCACAGCCATAAATATGTTAGAAATGAAGAGATTTCACTGTGTTCAGGTACCAGATTTAGTGTTAATTTTATTCACTCATCCAGTGTTTGTTTAGCTCGTTCAAATGTAAAAAAACAAAACAAAACAAAACAAAAAACAACTTTGTTTACTTTAATCTTAGTTCAAAGTTCAGTACGTGTACTGGCCTAAAGATTCAGCAAAGATTCAGCATTATTTGTAATATATGAGGCATTTTATTACAAAAACCTGCGAGACAGTGTTTGAATCCACGTTTTTTCATGTTGTCGGCGAGTATCAAAAGTGAGGCTCAGTGTTTGTTGTTAAACTTTAACCTATTCCCTGCAATAAAAATACACATTTGTTAAAAATTTCTATTTGTTATTTGTCTGTTTTTACTAGATTTACTTTAGATTTTACTGTAAGCCATTAACTTCTGTGTGGAAATACCGTCAGTTAATGTTAAAGGGGCGGCTGTCAATAGCAGGCGTGTTGGTGTGTGAAATACCTCGATGTGCCTTTAAGACGATCCTGCAAACATGGGCGGGTCAGACTGTAGGAGGTGTTTTTAAACGCTGAACTTTGGTCGTTGCTTTCGTTTGTGTCAGAACTGCTGCTTGAATCATAATCAGCTGTCAATGTTAACGTGTAGCTGTGTCAGAGGCACGCAGAGAACATGTCAGGTACTCGGACCAAGTTTAAATACAACTGCTGGGACTTCTTCTTCACTTGTGTGGGCCTGCCGCTGTTCGTGCTTGACGTTGTTTTGGATGTACTGGCTGCTGTGTCCTTTTATAAGGAAAGGGCCTACGTGTACCTCGGTGTGCTGGTGCTGTTTCTCCTGGGCTCGTCGCTGCTCACTCAGGCTTACAGCTGGCTTTGGTACAGCTATGACGACTTTGAGAGGAAGACAAAGGTCGAGAAGCTGCCGTCCCCGAGGCAGCTCAAGCTGCTCCACGTATTTCAGCTGGGAATCTACTTCAGGTAGTTTTTTTTTTTTTTTTTTTTTTTAATAATAACTATAAGTGCAAAGTGCCTGTTTTTGTTTTTGAAGTAGGTGTAAGCAGGGAATACTTAAGAAGTTCAGCTTATCTAAGGGTGCCACCCTGACCGTCCCATACAGGAAATGCAGACTGAAAATCTACGGTTACTACAATGTTGTGCACCTGACTGTCTGCTGTAATAAACTATCCACAGATTACATTTTTGGTTTCGTTTCGCCATGCTTTAAATATGTCTGTGTGTAAACCCGTAGTTGAGACCTGGGAAATATCTGAAACATGAGTCATGCCTCAGTTTTCTGGTTTACAATATCTGAGCTGATGAGGTAATGCATCTCCTTCCTGTCTCCATGCTGAGTGGGTGAACCTGATATTATTTGGATTGTAGTTTTCTTCTCTCGTGCATGCTTCCTTAGAAATTCAATGCAGCATATTTGACGGGAGGATTCAGTCTAACTGGTTATGTTTCCTGTTTCGCAGGCATGCAGGAGTCCTGGAAATGGCCGTGCAAAGCTTCTACAAGAAGATCCCCGACCCTGAGAATGGTGCCAGCCGACATACGGGTTCCTCTGCAGATGAACAGGAGCCTGATTCCGAGAGCATAGCCGTGTCGTTGAACCACGATCTGAGCATGTTACGAATCATAGAAACGTTTGCAGAGAGCGCCCCGCAGCTCACTCTCATGCTCACCATCATTCTGCAGCAGGGCCATCCAGATCTTATTACAGGTGCAATTCTTAATGGACACGTGTTCTTTATATCTGTGTGCTTTTTTTGTTTCCTCTTCTTTTTTTTGTTTGTAAGTTCATTTATAACTTTATACAGTGGCTTGCAAAAGTATTCGGCCTCCTTTCCCACATTTTGTCACATTACAGCCACAAACAGGAATCAATTTTATTGGAATTCCACGTGAAAGACCAATTCAAAGTGGTGTACACGTGAGAAGTGGAACGAAAATCATACATGATTCCAAACATTTTTTACAAATAAATAACTGCAAAGTTGGGTGTGCGTAATTAATCAGCCCCCGGAGTCAATACTTTGTAGAACCACCTTTTGCTGCAATTACAGCTGGCAGTCTTTTAGGGTATGTCTCTACCAGCTTTGCACATCTAGAGACTGAAATCCTTGCCCATTCTTCTTTGCAAAACAGCTCCAGCTCAGTCAGATTGGATGGACAGCGTTTGTGAACAGCAGTTTTCAGATCTTGCCACAGATTCTCGATTGGCTTTAGATCTGGACTTTGACTGGGCCATTCTAACACATGGATGTTTTGTTTTAAACCATTCCATTGTTGCCCTGGCTTTATGTTTAGGGTCGTTGTCCTGCTGGAAGGTGAACCTCTGCCCCAGTCTCAGGTCTTTTGCAGACTCTAAGAGGTTTTCTTCCAAGATTGCCCTGTATTTGGCTCCATCCATCTTCCCATCAACTCTGACCAGCTTCCCTGTCCCTGCTGAAGAGAAGCAGCCCCAGAGCATGATGCTGCCACCCCCATATTTGACAGTGGGGATGGTGTGTTCAGAGTGATGTGCAGTGTTAGTTTTCTGCCACACACAGTGTTTTGCATTTTGGCCAAAAAGTTCCATTTTGGTCTCATCTGACCAGAGCACCTTCTTCCACATGTTTGCTGTGTCCCCTACATGGCTTGTGGCAAACTGCAAACAGGACTTCTTATGGTTTTCTGTTAACAATGGCTTTCTTCTTGCCACTCTTCCATAAAGGCCAACTTTGTGCAGTGCATGACTAATAGTTGTCCTATGGACAGATTCCCCCACCTGAGCTGGAGATCTCTGCAGCTCGTCCAGAGTCACCATGGGCCTCTTGGCTGCATGGGTGGCTGTAGCTCAGGTGGCAGAGCAGGTCAGCCACTAATCAGAAGGTCGGTGGTTCGATCCCAGGCTGCCTCCGGGCTGCATGTCAAATATCCTTGGGCAAGATACTAACCCCATGTTTGCCTACTGGTGGTGGTCAGAGGGCCCGGTGGCGCCTGTGTCCGGCAGCCTCGCCTCTGTCAGTGCTCCCCAGGGCAGCTGTGGCTACAATGTAGCTTGCCATCGCCAGTGTGTGAATGTGTGTGTGAATGGGTGAATGACTGAATGTAGTGTAAAGCGCTTTGGGGTCCTATGGACTAGAAAAGCGCTATACAAATGCAGGCCATTTACCATTTCTGATCAGTGCTCTCCTTGTTCGGCCTGTGAGTTTAGGTGGACGGCCTTGTCTTGGTAGGTTTACAGTTGTGCCATACTCCTTCCATTTCTGAATGATGGCTTGAACAGTGCTCCGTGGGATGTTCAAGGCTTGGGAAATCTTTTTGTTGCCTAAGCCTGCTTTAAATTTCTCAATAACTTTATCCCTGACCTGTCTGGTGTGCTCTTTGGACTTCATGGTGTTGTTGCTCCCAATATTCTCTTAGACAACCTCTGAGGCCGTCACAGAGCAGCTGTATTTGTACTGACATTAGATCACACACAGGTGCACATTTAGTCATTAGCACTCATCAGGCAACGTCTATGTGCAACTGACTGCACTCAGACCAAAGGGGCTGAATAATTACGCACACCCCACTTTGCAGTTATTTATTTGTAAAAACTGTTTGGAATCATGTATGATTTTCGTTCCACTTCTCACGTGTGCACCACTTTGTGTTGGTCTTTCACGTGGAATTCCAATAAAATTGATTCATGTTTGTGGCTGTAATGTGACAAAATGTGGGAAAGTTCAAGGGGGCCGAATACTTTTGCAAGCCACTGTATGTACAGGAGATAGTCAAAAACACATTTAAGCATTTAAAATCAGTTTTAAACCAACGTCAAGTGTCACAAACTGCAGTCAAAATCTCCTTCTTGTCAAACACATTTATTGCAACCAACTGTGAGCACCAATCTGATTTGATATATTAGAGTTCCAACAGCTTATGTTTCTGATGTAGAGAAACGACCACTAGTACCTTGGATTTTTGATCTCCTTTGCATAATTCATTGAGGGAAAACCTTTAACGGCTTCTAACCACGTGTGATATTGTCATTGTTGGAATTTTCCCCCTGGCTTCAGTAAATGCACTAATGTTATCTTACATTAAAAGTTTGGTGATTCTGAGGTGATCAGGTTGGAATACTTTCCAGATTTTTTTTTCGTCTTCATACAGAATCACCTGGCTTAACAAGATTTCTCAGTCATTTCTGGACTTTCTAACGCTGCCTCTCGTTTCCCTCAGTGTTGAAGGCCGTCGGCTCGGCCTCGGCTATCGCCTTCACTGTGACGACCTATCATCGCTCCCTGCGCTCTTTCCTGCCTGACAAGAAGAAGCAGCAAATAACCTCATCAGTCATCTACTTCATCTGGAACCTGGTTCTCATCTCTTCTCGTCTCACTGCCCTCGCTCTTTTCGCCTCCGTGCTGCCCTGCTTCATCTTCACCCACTTCATCTGCTCTTGGCTGGTTTTATTCTTCTTCGCTTGGCGATCCAAGACAGAGTTCATGGATAGTCCTTGTGGAGAATGGCTTTATCGAGCCACTGTTGGCCTCATTTGGTATTTCGACTGGTTTAATGTGGCCGAGGGGAAGACGCGGTACAGGACTGTGCTCTATCACGGGTATATGCTGACTGATATTTGCATCCTCTGTGCTGTGTGGTGCTGGAAGATGAGCACAGATCCTCCTGATTTTGTGATAGAGCCCACGTACGCTTTAATCACAGCTGTCTGTGTTGTTGTGGTTTACATCCTCAGTCTAATACTCAAAGTTATTTATTATAAGTTCTTCCACCCAAACCTTGACAGCGATGAGCAGCAATCTGTAGATCAGGTGGACTTCCGCATGATGAGCTCTGCAACAGAAGTCTCAGCACACTACAATAAAAGAATGAGGAAGCTGGCCAAGAATTTCTACTCATGACCTGCATCATTTGACATCCACAGGATGTGGAGGCTACAAAGAGACTCAGTCATGCAGATGTCATGAAACCAGCTACTTTTTAAAGCTAGATCATAAAGGCTGTGTGATATTGTGGATCACCTGCTTCCTAACCAATCACTCATACATTCTCACAAGGCATTACTCAACTTAGTTTGGAGACAAATTCTTAAAAGCACTTTCTGCTCTTCATTAAGTGGTGCTACCATCTAACAAAACATTTCTAGACATCAGTCTTTTGTTTTCCTTTAAAAGGACAGGCTTTCAGGTCAGTAACATGCATGTTTGAAACTGTTATGGAGATCTTTTTGAAATATTATTGCACTGCTTTTTTTTTTTTTAAAAAAAATTTTATTTTTATTTTTCTGAAGAATATAACAGTGTAAAAAAAACTAATTTAAAAAATATATTTTCTTTATTATAACAAAGCAATATTCTAACAATGTTGCACTATTGTAAACTGTACTTTACTCAAGTCTAAAGTACAAATGTTCTGTTTTACAGAATTAATGAGTTGCCTTAAAATCCCCAGACAGCCTCCATGGACCTGAAATCTTGATTTCTTGAGCAATAGAGCACCTCTCTCTCCTAATACAGATTTATTCTGGTTTAGATTTGAAACATGTGATAAGGCTGCCATTTTTGAATAATATAGATGGCTCAGTGTCAGACTGTTTTTCTACAGTGTTTGCCAAGATCACTTGGACTGATGTGGATATAACACAACGCATCTAAAATACGTTAAGGCTGCTACATGGTGAAAAGATGCCAATGCCTTCCGTTTGACTCCCAGTGTTGATGACCTTTACAATCAATAATGTAATTTTTTATGTTAAGCAAACTTGGATTTAAAAAGGTGTATGAAGCTACAAAACATATTTATGTCACATAGTGCCTACTTAAGTTTGTTTGATGTGTTTAAGTTAATTTATTAATCTATTGTAACAGAATTCCCAACTTTGGGATAAAGTATATTTTGTCTAATATTATTATTATTATTAGTTTTAATGGAAATAAATCCTTGTATGACATGACTATTCTGCAGTGGGTTATTTATGATTATGTGGTCAATTTTTTTTTTTTTTTTTTTTTTTTTTTTTTTTTTTTAAATGGCTGAAAAACATATATTAGGTTTAGAGCTATATGAAACAATAGTTTAAAGCTTTGTCGGTCACTTTCAGTTCTGTGTGCAAATGAATCCAAACAAAAGGAGACAAATGTTATTATAAATTAAACACACTTTTACCGAAAAGAAGAAACAAATTCTATTGTAACTTATTTTATATAATGAATACATTTTGATGTATGTTGGAACAAACAACACTTTATCTTAAATTGTAATTTCATTATTTTAGTTGTACAAAATACTATTGAGTTGTGCTCTTATATTAGAGATTATGTATCGGAATTTCAGGAGTGCGACCACGCCTCCAAACACGCTCCTTCCGGTTGTCATCTATATATGTTCCCCCAGTTCTGCAAGCTGTTCATTCTCGTTTACGTGCCCCACCCTCCCTCCTTGGGGATCTACCAGGCTAAGTTCATGTCCAAGCACTCACCTTTACCTACGCTGTCAAACCTAAAATGAGGATGTGGACCCAGCTAGTGAATTTCAAAATATAATAATACAAGTTATCGTCCTTCTTTTCTATTTCTTATTTGTGCATTTAAAACAATCGGGTCCTGAGAAAGTAAGTGTGTTATTGTAACACATTGACTGAGCAGCGAGGGGGCGCTGTTAAGTCATCTCAACCAAAGGGGATGACGTGCTGCACTCTGATCTTGACAGTGGTAGTAGCGCACTACACTGATGGAACAGTACAAATGCACCATAACTGACTTTGACAGGTTGATTCTTTTCAGCTGGTACAGGAAGTGCATCGTCTGTGCCTTCCTGATGAAGTAGATGATGTTTAGCTCCCACTTTTAGGTCCTGGGAGATTATGTTTTCAAGGAAGTGGAAGGACCTCACTGTCTCCACGGGGCAGGCCTGCAGGGTCTGTGTTATGATCTACTTAAAACTCCAAATATGCAGCTAGAGTCCTTTTGCAAAAAAAAAAAGCAAACAAAACATAAACAGTAAAAATTTAAGTTATGCAACCAAAAAAAGTAAACTTGGTAACGGACTAAAAGAATAATTCATTCAAAAAATGTATGCAACAAGTAATGCATGTTTGATCAGGATCTTATCAGCTGCTGTTCTTTCTCACATGTTGCACACACATGAATGAGTCTGCTTTAGGTCTGCTCTCAATACTGGAGTTAGGGAGCTGCATGGACAGAGGGTGTAGTGCAAAGGATGCTCGGCTGTCTGCTGAGATTCCTGCACCTGTAGAAACATTGTGTTTACAAGCAAATGAAATGAAAGCACTGATTCGTTTGGCAGCTGCACTGTACTCCCTTACAGAGGTGCAGCAGTTAGCCTCATAGTGAAGTAGTGTCAGGTTCAAATCAAGGCCGAGACCTTTCTATGTTTGGTTCACGTTCTCCTCTACAGGTACTCTGGTTTCCTCCCATAGTCCAAACACATGCTCCGTTAGGCTAAGTGGGAATTCTGACATGGCCATGGCTGTTAATGGTTATCTGCTCTCTGTGTCGCAACAGGCTGACAACCTGCCCAGGTTCTATCTTGCTTCTCACCCAACCACAGCTGTGATAACCTCCACCAGCTATGAACTTAGTTTTTAAGTATTTTCTGGTCATGTCTCCATTTTCTTGTATTCAATAGGTGGCTGATGACATTTGACGTTTCACGTAAACGGATGCAAATTGTTTTGTTTAGACAATAGTGGCTCGTTTTTATGCACGAATACCTGCTGTCATAAGCATGTTTACAGAGAAACTCAACTCAGCATATTTGGCAAGTAGTTAAAGTGGAACTGGTTATGTTTCATGTTGTTCTGGTTTTCAGAGATGCAGGAATACTAAAGAGGTTTGTACAAATCCTCACCACTGACTTTTCTGATCTGGGTGCCACACTGACAGTCACTATCATTCTGCAGATTGGTGCAGATTTTGTGATAGGTTCAGTTTCTTTTTCAATTTCAGGCCATTTTCATTTAGAGAAGATTCCTGATTCCAACTTGTCACAATGTCTTGGGATGTGCACCAAGAATAATAATACTCTTTCATGAGAAAATGTGATTTTATATGGTCAAAGGAGCTTGTAAAGAAAAGCGTCTGGACTTGTTTAAGTTGCTTGTACTCTGGGTATCCTCTGGATGTCTGGAGTTTTGATCTCCTCCATACCTGCTTCATACCCTGGGGGACGGGGCTGTGGCTCCCCACACTCCCTAGCAGATCGTTACATGGAGAAACCTTTGGAATACAAGCATGCTGATCCACACAGGTGTGCACACAGGTGTACACACGGGTGTTCACAGACGCGGACTACACCTTTCTTGGCTGCTGCCTCAAAGCACATTGTGCGCTGTCTATCTTGCGTGCTGCACAATATCGTTTATTATTTAGTATCTACTGTTATCTACTGCTAGCTAGTTTATTGTGATGGTGCTGTTTTTTTATTATGTTGATCTTTATTGTTTGCTTTCTCTTCTGTTTTCTTTCTCCATACAGGTGATCCAGGTGTTTTGTTTGTTTGTTTTTTTTCTCTCTTCCCCCCCCTTTTCACCGTCTCTTCTCCCTTTTGGTTTTCTTTCTCTCCCTCTCTTTCTTTCATTCTTTCTCCCTGTCCTATCCCCCAGTCATGTCTGTCCCGTTTGTAGCAACTGAAAATAAAATAAATACATAATTATAATAAAGGTCAATCAAATGGACCAATATGGCAAGGCCATGATGATCCACTTGGTAAAATAAATCCGCTTGGCATCTTTCTTGGCCTTAAGACAACAATTCTGATGGCTAAAGATCCAAACAGGACACAAAAACAAAAAAAAAAGTTGCTTGAAGATGTTTCACCTCTCATCCGAGAAGCTTCCTCAGTTCTAAGGTCAAATGGTGGAGAGTCCCAGATTTAAACCTAGTGGGAGTATCCCCCCAAAGGGGGACAAAAGGACCCCCTGATAATCCTCAAATCGCCTGAGCCAAGGTGTGAAAATGGGTGTGGTTCCCAATCAGCCAGAGTTTCGGGTGATCTCATTGTGAAACCTGGCCCCACCCTATCATGTGATTTCCTAAGGTCAGACGACCCAGGATGTGAGTGGGCATTAAGGCGTTACTAAGTAACGCGTTACTATAATTAAATTACTTTTCCACTGAAAAAGTAGTGTAACTGATTACTGTTCATTTTTAGGTATTTTAATTACAGTTACTTACAATGTACTTGCGTTACATTGTAAAATAATTAGACACGCTGAATATCATTATTTAATTTCAATAATTTGTCTTCTAAACGTAGAAGTAAACTCTGCCGCTTTAACATCGCTGTAGTGCAGCTGCACGTCATTTCGCGCCAGTTTGCTGCATAGTTGTATTCTAAAGCGGAAGATGTCGGACTCGGGCTGAAGCGAGTGGCTGTTTTATGAAATGGACATATTCCCGTCTCTTCACTTTTCTGAAACAAGCAGACAAGAATATTACAGTAATATGTAAGCTATGTCCTGGGGAGAAAAAACTATCGGCCGTTGTTAATAGCACGAGTAATCTTCTGAAGCGCCTGACACGAGAGCATAGACGAACACTTCTGAGTGATCCTTGTTCATCATCCATGGATAACACTGCGGCAACTCCTGCTAAGCGGGCAAAACTTGATTTTACTTCAGCAGCACAGAAAGCGTCTGAAGGTGAGCTTAAAAAATGATTGCAGGCGGATGCTACCGCTGCATACTGAGTCTCCGTCTTTAAAAAAAGTTATTTATTATTTAAAGAGTTGAATTTCTATTGTTTGTCTAATCAAGGTTTATAGGGATTTTAAAAAGTATTTAGTTAAATTACTTATTGAGTAATTAAGTTACTTTTCTGACACAGTAATTAGATAAGTATTTTAAATACAATATTGACTAAGTAATTAGTAATTAATTACTTTTTTAAAGTAACTTACCCAACACTGATTGGCATCCTCGAAAGAGTGTCCTTTATCCTTAAGATGCAGATGGACTGCTGAGTCTTGTCCTGTGGAGGTGGCTCTTCTGTGTTGTGCCATGCGCTTGTGAAGTGGCTGTTTGGTCTCTCCAATGTAGAGGTCTGGGCATTCCTCGCTGCACTGTACAGCATACACCATGTTGTTAAGCTTGTGTTTTGGAGTTTTGTCTTTGGGATGAACCAGTTTCTGTCTGAGTGTGTTGCTGGGTCTGAAATACACTGGGATGTCATGCTTGGAGAAAACTCTCCTGAGTTTTTCTGATACACCAGCTACATAGGGGATGACAATGTTGTTGCGTCTGTCTTTCTTATCCTCCCTCGCTGGTGTCTGATCTTCTTTTCTGTGCCTCTTTGCTGACTTTATGAACGCCCAATTAGGATAACCGCATGTTTTGAGTGCTTCCTTTACATGCGTGTGTTCCTTCTTTGTTCCTTCAGGCTTAGAGGGAACATTTTCTGCCTGGTGGTGTAGGGTCCTAATTACTGTATGTTCACATTCTGGACAGAGAGGACAGATGGTTTGAAAGAGGAGTGAAAGAAGCCATCTATGTCCACTGTGAGTGACCATCTTTGAACAGAGGCGGGGGTTTACGACACCAACTGTCTGCCATCTATAATCCAGTTTTGAGTTCCCTCCCTCCCTCCTGGGTCGTCTGACCTCAGGAATTCGTATGATAAGGTGGGGCCAGGTTTCACAACGAGCTCACCCAAAACCCTGGCTGATTGGGACCCACACCCATTTTCACACCTTGGCTCAGGTGATTTGAGGATTATCAGGGGGTCCTTTTGTCCCCCTTTGGGGGGATACTCCCACTAGGTTTAAATCTGGGACTCCCCATCATTTGACCTTAGAACTGAGGAAGCTTCTCGGATGAGAGGTGAAACATCTTCAAGCAACTTAAACAAGTCCAGACGCTTTTCTTTGCAAGCTCCTTTGACTATGATGACCTGGATGACTGAGAATCTTCACAGACGTGATTTTATTTGCAATTTTGGTCAACTTCCTTTAAAAAAATGGGCCAATACTTGCAGGCTTTTGCAATTAAAGTACAAGTACAGCACTTTCAAATCTAAACATTTATTTTGCATTTAAATGCATTTCTATTAAATGTGAACATAATAATATTTATAACAGATAAGTTGTGTTAAAACTCTCTGACTGTGATCAGTTGCAGATCTTTTTTTTTTTTTTTTTAAACCAAGTTCTACTGATTTTTCAATGGAAATACCACAGCATTGTTAAATGGAAACCTTTCAGTAGGAGGAGTCTACATGTATGGAATATGCCGATACATCTTTAAGACGCTACTGAAAAAAAATGGGTGGATCAGTTTCTAGGAGGTTTTTTTTAAAACCAAAGTTTGGTTCTCACTGTCAGTCATTCACAGGTTATATGTGAGTTGTAATCAGCTGTCAGTTATAAGATGCAGCTGTGTTAGAAGCAGGCAGTGGGACAGAGAACATGTCAGACACTCAGGGTGAGTCTAAATACTCCTGCTGGGATTTTCTCATCACTTGCGTGGGCCTGCCCTTGTTTCTGACTGACATAGGACTGGATATATGGGCCGCTGTTATCTTCTACCAAGAAAAGGCATACGCCTGCCTCGGTGTTCTGCTGCTGCTACTTGTGGGGTCAACACTGCTGGCTCAGGCTTACAGCTGGCTTTGGTACAGCTATGACCAGTTTAAGATGAAGACAAAGGTTGAAGGCCTGCCTACCCAGAGGCAGCTCATGGTTCTGCACGTTTGTCAGCTCGGAGTTTACGTCAGGTAGTAACAATAATAATGTGTGTAAAGGCTGAGGCTTGTGTGGGAAGCTTAAATTTATTTGCCTGTTTCTAGACAGGTGCAGTTTTTTGTAGAGTAATTCATAGGAAACACAAGCTGAACCATTAAGTGTTGTGCAGCTGAACTGTACTCCACTACAGTGGTGCACATAGTATATACAGTAACTCCAGCAAGCATCAGTCTGCTGCATTAAGTAATCTACACATTATATCATCTGTTTCATTCACAATTTTTTTTTGCAATATTTCTGTGTTTAAATCAACTGTTGTGAACATGAGAATGTTAGAAACACAAGCTGTTTCCTTGGTTTCAGAAGATAAACTGAGGACACATTTTATTTCCTTCATCAGAAGTGGGTAAACTGGTTTCATTTGCTCCTTTTCACGCAATGAATACCTGCTGGCTCACAAGAATGGTTCCAGAGAAATTAGTCTCAGTGTAGCTAGAAGGAGGATTCGGTCTGACTGGTTATGCTTCATATTTTTCTGTTTCTCAGGCATGCAGGAGTCCTGGAAATGGCAGTACAAAGCATGTACAATAGGCTCCCTGACCCTGAGAAAGGTGCCCTTAAGCCAGGAGAACAGAAACCTAAGACTGAGGACATTACCGTGTCCTTGACCCACGATCTAAGCATGTTACGGATCATAGAGACATTTTCAGAGAGCGCCCCTCAGCTCACGCTCATGCTCACCATCATTCTGCAGACGGGCCACCTGGATCCTGTGACAGGTGAAGTTTTACATTTTTACACAAAAATGTATTTTTGAAATCTGTCAAAAAAATTTCACATTTAGAATGGACTGAATTCACTGAGCTGAACCCATGCTTTTAAACATGGCAGGTGCAGGACATTTTTTTCATTCATGTATAGTCTGGTATGTTTGAGAAAACAGTGAGAGTCACTGTGTTCTTAATGATTTAAGTGAATGCTGAGGTCCTGAAGTAGAAACACCTATAGGAATGTCAGTTAGGTTTTTTAAGGGTAAATTCAATAAGGCGAGATCTCTTGGAAGAATTTAACACGATTTTTTGAGATAGAGAAATTAACGGATTTGGTAATTAGACTCCAATGACCCCTCGTGGCAGAACTGGGTCCCAGCAGTTATAGGATTTAGGACAGGGATGGTGATGATGGTGAAGACAGAGGCTTGCATAGAGGTCTGGCTGAGGTGTCTGAGGTGGATGAGGGGAGGAGGTGGATTGCATGAAAAAGAATCTGAAAGGGAGAGTGACACAGAGCACAGATTAAACCATGCAAAGCGGAAGCTGAGTGGCTCAAAGAAGGCGGGCGAGAAGACGTTTGGACTAGAGTAATGATGTTAGTGTGTCCCATGTGATGACATGATTATAAAATCAATAGCCAACCTGAGATTTCAGCACATTGTGCTAAGTTGAACCGGTCGATCCTTCCAGTAACACTTCTACAGATTTTAATTTCATGTCGTTGCTTGTGTGAACATTCAAGTTCCCCAGTAGGACAAGACAGCAACCAGCCCAGACACTCCAAGATTGTCAGGTACACTGAACTGTTATTTGACACATGTGGCAACTGTCAGCACCTGTTCCCTGAACTGAAGGCACAGGGAAGCAACCCTCTCATCCACTTTGGAAAACCGCAATGGAAAGTCACCAAGCCAGAGGAGATACGAATATATCCACCCCTGAGCGCCGGCTGTCACTGTGAGCAACTCCAGATAGGAACATAGTCTATCCCCTCTCCAGACCCCAAAAAAATTACAACACAATTACAAAGAATTGGTAACGAATGTCACAGTTACTGATCAGGAATAACTATCAAAAAGTATAGATCAATCAAATAATTTTGCCTTCATTCTAAAACATATTCACGGCTCCTACATTAGCCTCTAATTATTAGTCTATTATACATAATAATTTTTTACATTATCCAAATTCATAGGAGACGTGACAATTAAAATATTTAAAATACATATATCAACTTTCACTTCCTGCACATATGTTGTCCTCTTTCTTCCGTCTTCCATGTGGCAAGTCCATAAAGGTCAAATAAATCATAGATAATCTGTCAGAGTCTGTCTGTCACAATCAGAGTCAAGGTTAAGTTCAAAGTATCACTCCTCATCCTGCTTCAGCTTCCTGCAGCAGGCAAATCTTCATTATTGCCCAATCCAGGCAGCTGCTCTTTGTTTTGATGTGCACCGCACATCCAGTATCTCAGAAAATTAAAAATTAAAATTGTTCATTAAATATACTAAAGTCTGCTGATTCTGAGTAGACATATCCAAATTTGATAGATTTTTATTTGGAATGAACCACTTTTTCAGTGTTTGTCATTTGCATCTTGCTGGTTCTGACACTGTCTCTTGTTCCCTTCAGTGTTGAAGGCTGTTGGTTCAGCTTCAGCTATCGCCTTCACTGTGACGGCCTACCATCGCTCGCTGCGCTCTTTCCTGCCTGACAAGGAGAAGCAGCAAATAACCTCATCAGTCATCTACTTCACCTGGAACCTGGTTCTCATCTCTTCCCGTCTCACTGCTCTCGCTCTTTTCGCCTCCGTGCTGCCCTGCTTCATCTTCGCCCACTTCATCTGCTCTTGGCTGGTTTTATTCTTCTTCGCTTGGCGATCCAAGACAGAGTTCATGGAAAGTCCTTGTGGAGAATGGCTTTATCGAGCCACTGTTGGCCTCATTTGGTATTTTAACTGGTTTAGTGTGGTGGAGGGGAAGACGCGGTACAGGACTGCGCTCTATCACGGGTATATACTGACTGATATTTGCATCCTCTGTGCTGTGTGGTGCTGGAAGATGAGCACAGATCCTCCTGATTTTGTGATAGAGCCCATGCACGCTTTAATCACAGCTGCCTGTGTTGTTGCAGTTTACGTCCTCGGTCTAATACTTAAAGCTATTTATTATAAACTTTTCCATCCAAACCTTGACAAAAATAAGATTAAAGGGACCAGCAGAGAGCAGCAACCTGTAAATGAGCCAAATATGGGTGATGAACCGGACGCATTTATGTTTAGAGCCAAAGCAGCCCCCTCCCCACCACCACAACCATGTTGTAATAAAAGAATGAGGAAGCTGGCTGAGAGCTTCTACTGCTAACCTGTTTCACTTTCACAGGAAGCTATAAAGAGACCGAGTCATCACAGGGCTGTGTGTGATTAAGGACTCTAACCTTCTGCATGATTAACCACATATACAGTCGGCTCCGGTTTATGATTTCTGCTCGCTATTAACTGGTTCTACTGTCTAACAAAGCATTCAAAACGCCATTCAAAGTTGGTTTTCCCTACCTTTAATCTTCAGGTCTGTAATGTTCTTGTATGAAATAGTTATCTTTTGCTGTGAAGACATGTTCTTCCATGAGTTTCCAGTGGCTGTTCAGTCTTAAAGAATATAGTCGTGATTTTTAATTAAAATATTTTATGATCATTTAAAATACAAAAAACATTTCATAAATAATATTTCAGCCCTATGACAGCTGGGATAGGCTCCAGCGCCCCCCGCGACCCTGAAAAGGATAAGTGGAAGCGAATGGATGGATTTCAGCTTCCAGAAAAGGAAGCAACGATATTTCCTGTTTTTAAAAAAAAAAAAAAATCTATGTATATAATTTGTTTTTTCTGTCATCATGTCATTGTGTAAATTTCTAATTGAATTTGAAATCTACTCAGTTTTTAAGATGTCTTTAATTATGAAAAACAGTAGATTTTTTAAAGTTTTTATGCAGATTTTACTCTAAAGTTCCAAGATAAGTATCTAATTAATTTAGGTGCTCCTATTGAGACTTCTTAGCACCAAGATTTGTTTGATATATAACCCTCAAGATGTTTTGTTTACGTTGATATGTTTTTGTCAAACTCTTTTCAGCTCTTTCAGTGCACGTTTTCAGCAGTGATCAGCCTCATCTCAGTCTTCCATCAACATGCTATCAGGGTTTAAAGCCACATTCTAATGAATAATTTGCTTAAGGCATATTTAGAAACACACCATATGAAGGTTCTTTGTTATAAATGTTTATATTTGATATTTTATTTGTAATAGTTGATTACACTTGCCTCTTGCCTAATTTCATGCTTGTTTAAAATTCAGGCGCTGCTGACATATAATCAGTTTTGTGTTCTTAGTATCAGCCTGAGCGTGTGCAGAGAGGCTGTTGTGTTAGATGCAGGCTTCTTTCTTTATTAGGATTTTATTCTGGTTTTTCTTTCCTGACAAACCTCACATGAACTTGTGTCTGCTCCTGGTGTCAAAGCAAAATCATTCCTGTTATAACTACAACACAAAATTCTACATAATTTTACATCATCTCATGGTGGGTAAAAGTCCTTTGAAAAACTCCTGAGAATCGACTCCAAACGTTTATCGTTTCCATGTTTGGACCAAGCCCCACCTCTGATAAATTGGTCAGCAAATCTTATCACAGGGTTTTGATGGGAAATAGACAAACTGAACCAATCAGTGAGGCAACAATCTCCTTTGTGACATAAAAGTACTTCCCCGTCTTATCACCCTGACACATTTTCACCCCTAAAGCTCCCAGGCTTCAACAATTAGTTAAATCAAAGAAGTTTCTTATTTGTTACAAATAAAGAAAGAAAATATATCACACATGGAATTTTATGACAGAAAATAGCCTTATTACCTTAAAAACTTTAGGAAATGATCTGTGTGGTCTGTCTGAATACAACTGAGATGTTTTTCATATGGATTAATCTTCCATCAGAAACCAAAACTTGTTCTTTCTACACTGCAACAATTCTTATGAAGAACTCCAATGAAAACCTTTTGAAAGTTGTAAGTTGTATTCATACTAAATATGTTGTGAATATTTTCTGTGGTTTACATTTGTAATTCAGTTTCTTCTCAAACAGTTTTTCATATGAAATAAAAAATACAAACTGAGTCTGAAACTTTAAAACATGTATTTACATTATATTTAAATCTTACAGAAGTGTTGGGAGTAAACCGTGACTATTCTCATCAAATAATTAGCAATAATTATTATGATAGTGTTCAATTTTCAGGGTCTCGTCACTCCTAATGGCCTCACATATCTTATTTTGTACATTAGCATGTTTACCATGGAAAAAGGAACCTGATCAGTAGGCGCCCTGCTCTAAACGCATTTCTGTGTGTTTAGATAAAAAAAGCTAGTGTTTATTAGAGATGGCACGATACCACTTTTTTATGTCCGATACCGATACCGATATCATAAATTTGGATATCTGCCGATACCGATATGAATCCGATATAGTGTTTTTTAATCAACAAAACTGTTTTTTTAAATATCTTGCTGCATTTTGTATAAGTTCATACTCAAGTGTAAAACAACAACTACACTAAAGCTATTCTGTTATACCTGTATGCAAAAAAAAATATTTCATAGTTCAGCAATACTGATCAATCTAATAAACTTAAACCTACACCATCCTCCCTATTCTGGTATTTTATTTTATTTAGTACTTAGCGTAAATATTAAGCAACCTAACTAATAGGGTTCCAACTCCCAGCAACAACAAAAATAAATAAATAAAAAATAGGGAACCACCTCTCACGCGCCACCTCATGATGCTTAATCGACGTAATCAACCTTAATTTGATGCAGTGTGAAAAAAAATGCACAGAAATCAATTATTTTTCAAGAAATATTAAATAGATTCAACATCTTTCTTCAACAAAATTGCAGACTGCAAAGATGGTACCTTCCCAAAGGAAAAAGTACTATAGCTTACTAGGGTATATATTAGACTTAATAGTTACTATATACAGTAATTGACTTCTATACATTTTACATCAGATTAAAACTTTGGGTGTAAGATTCAGATAATTATTTAATAACAGCCAGACATTTTAAATGAGAATAAGAAAGAAAAGTATGTCTTTGTGCCCCCTTTTCATGTTAATGCCCTATCGGCCCCCCTGGCTAAACTTTGCTAGATCCGCCCCTGCACAGTTACCAGCGTCAGCTACGTAGAAAAAGATCCTCGAGTAGAAAGTAATATTAAATAAATTCTAACAACAGCTTATCAAGCTTAAACGTGCTGCTGTTGTTCAGCCGCTGGTTTCCTCTTTCTGGTGCAAAGTGGGCCAAAAACAAACAAGAGAGACAGACTGACAGAAAAGCCGATCAGCTGATCATTAAGCAGTTTCACGATTGAAGTAGCAGCCGGAGAGCGAGAGGCAGTCGCTTGTTAAGCTTAACGTGGGAATGCTTTACAAACATTCAGAGATGGACTTACACACTTGCTTTACTTCTCTCGGGATAACTTTGTCGGAGATGAAATGCCAGGTTGCTAGCGAAGCTCCAAATGCTATCCAGACCACCGACAGGTCCCGCATGCCACAGCCGCTCTATCACGTGATGCATACTGCTCCGACGTGCTAACGTTCTGAGGTGAGTTACGGCATGTTGCAAGTTTTGTGAGGTGCTTTCGTGATATTTAATGGATCGGATTACATTTTTTATTTTTCTCCGATATCCGATTCAGTAATTTAGGTCAGTATCGGACCGATACCGATACGTAATATCGGATCGGTCCATCTCTAGTGTTTATCTCACTCACCCACTCCATGTTTGTTTACTTTGTTATCAGAGCTGACACTAAAGTAAAATCTTTGTTTACTTTAGTTTCAATTCAGACTTGACCTGATCTGATATCAGACAATTTAAAGTTAAAACACTTGCACATCAGTAATAGTTGATAGAAAGTGTTCAGATAAACTTTTTTTTTGATGTTTATCAGATATTTGGATCGGGAATCAGTGACAGTGATTTGATGCATTAATTGTGTTGAAAATTTGAAAGTATACAACATCTACTACTTGATTATTTGAAAAGATTTTTTTCCAATAGCACAAAGAATTTGTGTTGTATTCTGTTTATGGGGCATAAGCCTGAAGGACACGTGTTGGGAGTGAGAAATAACTTCATTAACTTAACACCGGTATGAGAAGATCTGAAATATAAATGGTAATAATGCATTCGTAACAATCTCTGCTGATATCAAAAGTCCAGATCGTTGCTTATTTTTCATTTTTCTCTCGTCAATCTTAATGTGTTGATGTTGATTTTTTCTTCTTCTTTTATTTTTGTTTTTACAGTTTTAGGTTGTTTTAAGTTGTATTCATGTCTCGGTGGACATACTACAGTTGATTATATGTATGCATGTGTGTAAAATGGTACAATATGTCTTTAAGATAGGTGGATCAGTTTCTAGGAGGTGTTTTTTAAACACTGGCCCTTTCAGTTTCAGTTTATGAGCTGTCTTAAACCTTAACATATAGTTGCTTTAGAAGCAGGCCATCGAGGCAGCATGCCGGGCTCAGAGGATGAGTTTAAATGCTGCACTCGGGACTTTCTCTTCACTTGTGTGAACTTGTTGTCTTTCCTGCTTGATATAGGGCTGGATATATGGGCTGCTGTGTCCCTCTACAAGCAGAAGGCCTACGTGTACTTCAGCCTCCTGCTGCTGTTTCTCTTGGGCTCGTCCATGTTGGTTCAGGTGTACAGCTGGCTGTGGTACCGCTACGATGATTTTAAGATGAAGACAAAGATTGAGAAGAAGCCGAGCCAGTGCCAGCTCAAGCTGCTGCATGTTTTCCAGCTGGGGATCTTCTTCAGGTTGTTTCATGATGATATTTGTGCGTTCATAGAGCCCCAGGCACCATCTTTACATTTCCTCACCTGTTCCTTGAAATATTTGATTTATAGGAAATAAATTTACATGAACTTGTTTGTTTGGCAGCTGCACTACAGAAGTACACACCTGTAGTAACATTAAATCATCTTAGTAAAGCCTGTTTTGTTCGGACGTTTGTTGCTCCTTTTCTGCTTCGAGATCTTTTCAGTTCAGCGTGTCTGGCGGGAGGATTTGTTGTAACTGGTTCTTCTGGTTCTCAGGTATGCAGGAGTCATGGAGAAGTCTGTGCAAAGCTTATACAGAAAGCGCGCTGACGCTGAGAGTGTGGCCAAGTTTCTGAGACAGGATCTCCGAATTTTGCGCTTCATAGAGACGTTTTCAGAGAGCGCCCCGCAGCTTGCTCTCATGCTCACCATCATTCTGGACAAATGTCGGCTGGATCCTGTTACAGGTACAGTTTGTTACTCAGCTTTTGATCACGTATACTTGGATCACTCAGGTGTAGCTTTTCATTAGAAAGTAGAATTACGAATAAAACCACATTCAAAGTTTTCTCATCTATTTATAACTTGAATTCCAAAAGAGTTGGGACGCTGTATAAATTGTAAATAAAAACAAATTCCAATGATCTGCAAAATTAATAAACACTTATTTTATTTACAACAGAACATAGAAAATATATCAGTCTATCATCAAGCTCATTTTGAGTTTGATGGCAGCAGCATGTGTCAAAAAATAGGAGCAGGGTCAAATTTCCCACTATGTAGTTTGCCCTCTTCTTTTAACAACAGACTGTAAATGTCTGGGAACTGAGGCGATGAGCTGCTGGACATTTGGGAGAGGAACACTGTCCCATTCTTGCCTGATGTAAGATTCTAGCTGATCAACAGTTCTGAGTCGTATTTTTTGTTTCATGATGCTGCAAATGTTTTCAGTTGGTGAGAGATTGTGACTGAAGGCAGACCAGGTCACCCAGACTCTATCGTGAAGCCTTTATAATACACGCAGTATGCAGTTCAGCCTTGTCTTGCTGTGTTGTTTAGTTTGTTTCTAAGGCTTTCGCTACATAAAGGTCTGTATGGGAGCAGGTGTTGTTCTAGAAACTTTCAGCATTGATGGTGTCTTTCCAGATGTGGAGGCAGGGTACACCCTGGACAGCTCACCAGTCTATCACATAGAGACAAACAACCATTTACACTCACATTCAGGAGCAATTTGGAATCACCAATTAACCTAACTCTAATTGTGCTACTGTTAGGGGAGGAAACCAGAACACCCAGTGGATTGTGGATTTGAACCACAAAGCGATGGCATACACGTGGTGTGTGTGTGTAGCTGTCTCTGCCTCTTATAACTCCAGTGGTTTTTCTGCAGTTTTTGAAAACTCATGTGATCTTGTTAATTTCATGAGTCCAGAAACTAACCACTCTTACTAGATTGTAACAGGTCATCTCACCAGGAACAAATTAAGTTGCTGAATTTCATACAGATCCTTCATGATTTAATTACTTTCACCATAGAAACATGAAATTATTTTCTTCAAATTACAAGTTAGACTTTTTTAATGTAACAACCACCCAATTTACTTTTTTCGGTATACCAAAAAAAAGTAGAGGCGGCTGATCGACTTGACTGAGATGGATGCCTTCCTCAAACCACGATCCAAAGCGTGAACTGAAATCCTGTGCAGAGTTGCAGGATTTACCATTGCTATATCATTGACTTACTTCACTCGAACATGATATGAACAATTTAATCATGTAGTTTCTACACTATATAGTTACACTTAACTTTAAAGCATGAGTCACTTGTGTTAAATACATGCAAGCTGCTTATGTAAATCCAAGAGCTGGCCAATCCCTTTTTTCCAGTGTAGATGATGAGGAACACTGAGGAACATTTTTCTGAAATTGTTCACTTACTTGTCCAGCCTTCTTTTGCCTCCATGAGACGTGTTGCTGCCATCAAATTCAAAATTGCTTCAATTTTTGTGTGAAATCTGGTCATCAAATTTTGGAAAGTGAAATTGCAGCAGACAGTTAAAAGCATCTTTGCTGGAGCTCACACAGAGATGTGAATAGAAGAGAAATAATTATACTAACCTATTATAATTGGTTGATGTGAAAATGTTAAATGCCAAATGATCGCTGTTTCTGTGAAAACAAACATCATACAGTCGAAATAATAAAATACTGAATGACAAAAAATGTTTGAAAATATTTGGGGTTGCTTTTTGAACTCGTAAATTACTTGGATCTTCTAACAAAGAATCAACGTTTGTTCTAACTCTGACCCTCACTCTCTCCTCAGTGTTGAAGGCCATCGGCTCGACTTTGTCCATCGCCTCCTTTTTGACCACCTACGATCACTCAATGCGCACCTTCCTGCCAGAGAAGGAAAAACACCACATGATCTCATTAGTTTTCTACTTCATCTGGAACCTGGTTCTCATCTCTTCTCGCATCGCTGCTCTCGCTCTTTTCGCCTCTGTGCTGCCCTGCTTCATCTTCGCCCACTTCATCTGCTCTTGGCTGGTTTTATTCTTCTTCGCTTGGCGATCCAAGACCAGCTTCATGGATGACCCTCGTGGAGAATGGCTTTACAGAACCACTGTTGGCCTCATTTGGTATTTTAACTGGTTTAGTGTGGCCAAGGGGATGAGGATCAGGTCCGTGCTCTATCACGTGTATATCCTTATTGATATTTGCATCCTCTGTGGTTTGTGGTGCTGGAAGATGAGCACACATCCTCCTGATTTTGTGACACACCCTTTAACCACGGCTGCCTGTGTTGTTGCAGTTTACATCCTTGGTCTGTTATTTAAAGTTATTTATTATACGTTCTTCCATCCAAACCTTGATAAAGATAAGCTGAAACGGGCCACCATCACAGAGGAGCAACCTGAAGATGAAGAGCAATCTCATTCAGTTCCTACACGTCCCCTTAAGGCCACTGACAATAAAAGAATGAGGAAGCTGGCCGAGAACTTCTTCTGCTGACCTGCATCATTTGACATCCACAAGACGTGGAGATTAGAAAGAGACTGAGTCATGTAGGTCACACGGCTGTGTGGGACTGAGGACTCTGACCTGCTGCTTGATTAACCACAGATACATTATCTTATTATGTTACTCAGGTTTATCTGGGGATAAATTTACAGAAAACACTTTTCTCTGTATTAACTTGTGCTTTCCTCTAGTGAAGCATTTAAAATGCCTCACTTGTTACATGCTTGTATGAAATAGTGATGGGTTGACAAAGAGATGAGTTTGCTAATGCTAATGAATGGGTCTGCCTCCCTAAAATATATGAAAGTATTAAACCAGTACAAAAATCATGTTTACAAAAAATTTTAAATGGTCATTTTAAAGCTAGAACGTTGAATGGCCTTTCAACATTTGTGTGTGTGCTTTTTAAATTCCCATTTCTATACCATTTTGTGAGCATCTTTTTCTTACGCAATAGTGGTGATGTAGGAGGTGTGAAATAGGTATAAAGGTATTAACGAGGTATCGACAACGAAGTAGCAAAAATACAGAAAGCGGAAAAAAAAAATAGAAACATAGAAAGATTAATAAAACCATTTTGATTGCAGGTGTTAACATGTAATTTAACACATATTAACTATGTAACCTTATACTGTATTTGAGGGTTGAAGTTGTCCGTGTGTGAATGTGCACACATGCATGTGTCTTTGGAGGAGTGTGCAAATGCATAAATATACAAAGAAAATCTCAGATCTTTCTGCTGCTTAGTGTGGAAAAAGGAAACAACTAATTGAGTAAACATGATCAGCTCATACTATATCATCCATATGCTGGTCTCATGTGTTTGTTTTCCCTTTTAATTCTCTCATTTCCCTTAATTTTCCTCCTTTTTGTGTTTACATTATATATTAATGTGTCAGTACTGCGTTCCTGTAAAAGAAGCAAAATGTGCACAGGTTTTAGTTTGTGGATGTTTGGGATCAGGGCAGAAGTTTCAGAGGGTCAAGATGAGAAGGTCACAGAGGAATCACCGACCTTCCAGTGAGCTGCCTGAAGCATATTAAAGGGTCCAGCCTGTGCTGTGCAGGCTGCTCCTGGGATTTGTACACAGTTTAACTGCTTATTCACATTTCACAATGTGATGTAACAAAGCAAGTGCTCTGACATTTTTACTGCAACCATATTTCAATATTTGCCAGCCTGCCATTTGTGCTGTTGCAGCTGTATGATGAGCCCGAGCTGTGCAAGCTCAAAGTGATTTTGAATACATTGTGTTAAGGTTAAACAGTGAGTTTCAAGAACATCTCTCTGATCCTGTGAGACACTTACAGAGTGAGTTTTTTAGTTAACTGTTTCAGTTAATGCGGCTCCAATATGAATTACTTGTGACAGCCACTAAAAACCCCATTAGCACAAACTTACAGCAAGCACATTATAATCCATTGTAGTCTGTAAAAACTGAGCCGGCCTTGTATCAGCACAACCACTGCTACCAATTTCACACTTAAATTGCTGAGTACTACGCCATCTAGTGGTAAGTACTCTGTAATTTATGGTACAGGTACAGCCTGAGAGAATGCCTGAGTTTGTGAGCCTGAGCTCAGGCCTAATGCACTGACTGAACTTATTTACAAACAACTCTCCTCACACATTTGCTGATCCACCATGACAGAAGTGTAGCAAAAGTTACACATGAAAACAAAGTAACTGAAACTTATTTTCCAAATTTACAAATCTTATCACACAAACAGCCAGTTGACTTAGTTTAGCAGAGAGCTGTCAGGTTTGTTTCAACTGTGGCTGCTCAATATCAGTGCAATTTATGAAATATAAGGTTAGCAGATTTTGACAATTAGATGGACTATTCTGCATTCAATGTTGTACACAATGAAAAAAATAAGCAATACATATGAGATGAAGCATAAACTATTTTATTATTTAAGACATAGAAAACAAAAAGGTGTTCAAACTGTTGACAGTTGTCTTTTTTCACTTGACTAAACACGCTAAACATTTGCAAATGCAAACAAAAAAAGAGCTGAGATGAAATAAAAGTCGACTTAAACAAAATTCAGTGTGGATATAACAGGTTTAGATGAAATTAGCATAAGACAGTCAAACAGATCTCAAATCATATATCTGTGAGAATAAACTTTAACTTAAACATCGAATCTAAAATCAAATTGAAAATTTCACAACTAAATTACAAAAGACAATGTTTTTGTTGTGGTTTCAGATGCAATGTTTGAAACTAATGATCAAAGAGTGTTAACACTTGTTTGACAGCAGTTTTATGATTTGGTTTCCTTACATTTTTTGACTATTTGATGAACAAAAAAATCTTTGTTATAAACAGGTAAATGATATCCCAATGAACAAAATTAGGTTAAAAATGTATTTATCTGGAAAACACTCTGAAAGCCTAGATGGACGAAACATTGAGAATGTCACTTTTATTTTTGGTGAATTAACTTACAGTCACTCATAACATCTTCTTCATGTTAATAATTTATAGAATTTCCTTTTTGTCAAACAGACAAAATCAGACCGTCACAGCTGGATTCACGAGTTATTGGGTGAAAGCAAGTTTAATTTTCAGCAGATTTGCAGTTTCTTTGGCTCATTAATATGTGGCACACCCAAAATGCATGGCCACTTTGGTGTTAATCATTTAATTTAATTTATTTAATTTGTTTATCAGTTATTTTCTGTGGCTATTAATATTCAAAATGACTTTGGTAACATGACCAATTTAACCAGTGTATTATTTTGTCACATGAACTGTACAGAAGGTACAAAAAAAATGGAGCAACACCTCAGGTGGAACTATTATTTCAAGGCAGGTGCAACCCAGTTGCTTTAGGGGGATGGACTTCCGTCCACTATTCAGATGCAATCTGAGAGGCAAACCGAGTGCACTGTCTTCATTGCTCCTGAACTTTACCTGTATTTGCAGGTTAGTACCTGGTAAAAAATACTACCACTGTTTGTTGCATAACAATGTTTTATCTTCATGCTAAGTTGTAAAGAAGTAAGACAGTACCTGTAACACTTATGGGCACAGCCGCACGTGTGACCCGCATCAGTATGAGACAGCGGGGTCAGGCTGCGCAGGCCGCTAGCGGAAACGTCGCGGTAATGTTTGGTATTGTGGGTCGTAGTGCCCAGAGCATTGTCTTGTAGGAAGGTCATTCATATAGATTTATTTTCTTTTCATTATGAAGGTTGGTACTCCCGCACACTTTACTATTCTATATAAAGTTTATGATACAAAGATGTTTTATTGTTAAAGTGTCATTGAGGTTTGGAAAAGTATAAAGCTGTTTAATATGTGAGTGTTAATGACATGTGAAATAGAAAGAGGTTGCCCATGCTATGCAAAAGTGAGTTTCATCTTCAGTGTGCTGTAAATGTGTGTTTATTTTTGCTCAATTTCAGTATTCAGAACCGGTACAGTTGTCCACTTTAATGTCAACCAGATAAGAGTGTGGTTTGCTTTAAATACAGTTGTATATTGCAGTAAATTCATTGTAGATTACAGTGGCTTTCAATTGCTTAAGCAAGAGCAGGTGTGTACTTTTGTTTTGCTTTGACTGAGCGATCACATGAAGCACATGTAAAATAGTGGAACGTGTAGAGTGTGAATTCATTTATTTTTCTACTTGTGACTTTGGAAAATGGACAGATATGGACACTGGGACTGAAAAAGTCATGCACACGTGGATATTGTTAATGCTGTTCATGTTTATTGAAACTTGAATAAGAGATGCAATCTGAGAGGCAAACCGAGTGCACTGTCTTCATTGCTCCTGAACTTTACCTGTATTTGCAGGGATTTCTTCTTTGTTATTGTGGCGCCATTCCTGGGGCCCGTAACAAATACATTTCATCCAGACTTTTAATGGCTTCTTCTTTAGATATATATTTCCATTGATCTGGAATAGCTCCTCTGCCCTGGAACTTTTTCCCATAGTGATTTTCCAGTTGCGTTTTAAATTGACAAACAAACCATTTCCAATATGCCAATTTAGTCCCATCAGGAGTGATTCTCCAGGTATCATACGGTGGACCAGCAATTTTGTACCATTTATAGGCAATGGCTTCCTCTGAATCATACTTAGGGCAAAACGTGCAATCACTTGCAACATTTGTTGTGCAGAAAATGATGCTGAGCCCCACTGTGTGTCTATGCCGCCCTCCCTTTACAAACTGTACTTGGTACAAACAGCTGCACAGAATGGACATGCCACCCAGCAGCAGTTACACAGCTGATCAATGAGGATTTCTTCCGGCTTCTGCCTGGATTCCTTCAGCTTATCCAGGGAGAGGATGCTCATCTGCTCAGTGATGGATGAAAATCCTTACAACTAATTAAATAAACATAATCAGCTCATACAATATCATCCATATGCTGGTCTCCTGTATTTTTTTTTTTCCCCCTTTTAATTCTCTTACTTCACTTAATTTCCCCCCTTTTTGTGGTCAGTGTGTTTACATTATTTATTAATGTGTCAGTACTGCGTTCCTGTAAAAGAAGCAAAATGTGCACAGGTTTTAGTTTGTGGATGTTTGGGATCAGGGCAGAAGTTTCAAAGGGTCAAGATGAGAAGGTCACAGAGGAATCACCGACATTCCAGTGACCTGCCTGAAGCATATTAAAGGGTCCAGCCTGTGCTGTGCAGGCTGCTCCTGGGATTTGTACACAGTTAAACTGCTTATTCACATTTCACAATGTGATGTAACAAAGCAAGTACTTTGACATTTTTACTGCAACCATATTTCAATATTTTACAGCCTGCCATTTGTGCTCAAAGTGATTTTGAACACATTGTGTTAAGGTTAAACAGTGAGTTTCAAGAACATCTCTCTGGCTTCTATATCAGATCCTGTGAGACACTTACAGAGTGAGTTTTTTAGTTAACTGTTTCAGTTAATGCAGCTCCAATATGATTTACTTGTGACAGCCACTAAAAACCCCATTAGCACAAACTTACAGCAAGCACATTATAATCCATTGTAGTCTGTAAAAACTGAGCCGGCCTTGTATCAGCACAACCACTGCTACCAATTTCACACTTAAATTGCTGAGTACTACGCCATCTAGTGGTAAGTACTCTGTAATTTATGGTACAGGTACAGCCTGAGAGAATGCCTGAGTTTGTGAGCCTGAGCTCAGGCCTAATGCACTGACTGAACTTATTTACAAACAACTCTCCTCACACATTTGCTGATCCACCATGACAGAAGTGTAGCAAAGTTACACATGAAAAGAAGGTAAGTGAAACTTATTTGCAAATTTACAAATCTGATCACACAAACAGCCAGTTGACTTAGTTTAGCAGACAGCTGTCAAGTTTGTTTCATCTGTTTTTTATCAGTTGTTGATGAATTTGTTGCTGCTCCATATCAGTGCAATTTATGAAATATAAGGTTAGCAGATTTTGACAATTAGATGGACTATTCTGCATTCAATGGTTTACACAATGAAACAAATCAAGCAATACAAATGAGATGAAGCATAAACTATTTTATTATTTAATAGCAGAATTTTTACAAATATGCCAATATTTTATGTGATATAATATAAGATCAGCTTAAGAGGTTAAATCAGATGTGTAAGAAGAATTTTGATGTTGGAGAGCTATATGTGTGCACTGCTAACTACAAATAATGGTCTAGGAAATCTGCCTAAGTTCAAACCAAGCTTCAGGATTTCCTGGGATTTTCCAACAGAGCCATCTCTAGTGTTTACACAGAGTGGTTACCAGACACAAAATGCCAATTGAGTAAGGGAGCTGATAGGAAGGCATCAGTATCTCATATAACAACTTGTTCCGAACAGTGTGTGCAGAAGAGCATCTCTGAGTGCATAATACAGGTTTACTACAGCTGGTGAGTAGAAGAAAATTATTGATTGGTCTGACAAATCTCAATTTGTGCCGTGACATTTGGTTGGTAGGGTCAGAAAACAACCTGAAAGTATCGGTCCATTTTATCTACAACCACCAGTTCAGGCCAGTAGTGGTAGTAGTAATGGTGTGGGGGGCATTTTCTCGACAAACTTTGGGCCAACTGAACATTGTTTAAATGCCACAGCCTGCCTGAGTGTTTGTTACTGACCGTAGCCATCCCATTATGACCACACAGTTTTCTGATGGCTGCTTCCAGCAGGATCACATGCTATGTCACAAAGATCAGATCATCTCAAACTGGTTTCTTGAACATGACAAGGAGTT